>NW_026969511.1:0-37565 GCF_028390025.1 Pseudophryne corroboree
TGTTCCCCCCTCTCTGCCCAACATCTGTTCCCTCCTCTCTGCCCAACATCTGTTCCCCCCTCTCTGCCCATCTTCTGTCCCCTCTCTCTGCCCATCATCTGTTCCCCCCTCTCTGCAGATCATCTGTTCCCCCCTCTCTGCCCATCATCTGCTCCCTCTCCAAGCATCTGCTCCCCTCCTCTTTCTGCCCAGCATCTACCTCCTCTCCTCTCTCTGCCCATCATCTGTTCCCCCCTCTCTGCCCAACATCTGTTCCCCCCTCTCTGCCCAACATCTGTTCCCCCCTCTCTGCCCATCATCTGTTCCCTCCTCTCTGCCCATCATCTGTTCCCCCTCTCTGCCCATCATCTGTTCCCCTCTCTCTGCCCATCATCTGTTCCCCCCTCTCTGCCCAACATCTGTTCCCCCCTCTCTGCCCATCATCTGTTCCCCCCTCTCTGCCCATCATCTGTTCCCTCCTCTCTGCCCATCATCTGTTCCCCCCCTCTCTGCCCAACATCTGTTTCCCCTCTCTCTGCCCATCATCTGTTCCCCCCTCTCTGCCCATCATCTGTTCCCCCTCTCTGCCCATCATCTGTTCCCCCCTCTCTGCCCATCATCTGTCCCCCCCCTCTCTGCCCATCATCTGTTCCCCCCTCTCTGCCCATCATCTGTCCCCTCTCTCTGCCCATCATCTGTTCCCCTTCTCTCTCAGCCTAGCATCTGCCCCCCTCTCCCCAACTTATGTTGCCCCCCTCTCTCTGCCCATCATCTGTTCCCCCCTCTCTGCCCAGCATCTGTCCCCCCTCTCTCTGCCCAGCATCTGCCCCCTCTATCTGCCCACCATCTGCCCCCCTCTCCACAGCATCTGCCCCCTCTCTCTGCCCAGCATCTGCCTCCCCTCTCTCTGCCCATCATCTGCCCCCTCTCTCTGCCCATCATCTGTTCCCCCCTCTCTGCCCATCATCTGTCCCCTCTCTCTGCCCATCATCTGTTCCCCTCTCTCTGCCCATCATCTGTTCCCCTCTCTCTGCCCATCATCTGTTCCCCCCTCTCTGCCCATCATCTGTTCCCCCCTCTCTGCCCATCATCTGTTCCCCCCCTCTCTGCCCATCATCTGTTCCCCCCTCTCTGCCCAACATCTACCTCCCCCCCTCTGCCCACATCTGTCCCCCCCTCTCTGCCCAACATCTGTTCCCCCCCTCTCTGCCCCATCATCTGTCCCCTCTCTCTGCCCATCATCTGTTCCCCCCTCTCTGCCCAACATCTGTTCCCTCCTCTCTGCCATCACTGTTCCCCCCTCTCTGCCCATCATCTGTTCCCCCCTCTCTGCCCAACATCTGTTCCCTCCTCTCTGCCCAACATCTGTTCCCCCCTCTCTGCCCATCATCTGTCCCCTCTCTCTGCCCATCATCTGTTCCCCCCTCTCTGCCCAACATCTGTTCCCCCCTCTCTGCCCATCATCTGCCTCCCCTCCTCTCTGCCCATCATCTGTTCCCCCCTCTCTGCCCAACATCTGTTCCCCCCTCTCTGCCCATCATCTGTTCCCCCCCTCTCTGCCCATCATCTGTTCCCCCCTCTCTGCCCATCATCTGTCCCCCCCCTCTCTGCCCATCATCTGTTCCCCCCTCTCTGCCCATCATCTGTCCCCTCTCTCTGCCCATCATCTGTTCCCCTTCTCTCTCAGCCCTAGCATCTGCCCCCCTCTCCCCAACATATGTTGCCCCCCTCTCTCTGCCCATCATCTGTTCCCCCCTCTCTGCCCAGCATCTGTCCCCCCTCTCTCTGCCCATCATCTGCCCCCTCTCTCTGCCCATCATCTGTTCCCCCCTCTCTGCCCATCATCTGTCCCCTCTCTCTGCCCATCATCTGTTCCCCTCTCTCTGCCCATCATCTGTTATCTGTTCCCCCCTCTCTGCCCATCATCTGTTCCCCCCTCTCTGCCCATCATCTGTTCCCCCCTCTCTGCCCATCATCTGTTCCCCCCTCTCTGCCCAACATCTGCCTCCCCTCCTCTCTGCCCATCATCTGTTCCCCCCTCTCTGCCCATCATCTGTTCCCCCCTCTCTGCCCATCATCTGTTCCCCCCTCTCTGCCCAACATCTGTTCCTCCTCTCTGCCCAACATCTGTTCCCCCCTCTCTGCCCATCATCTGTTCCCTCTCTCTGCCCATCATCTGTTCCCCCCTCTCTGCCCATCATCTGTTCCCCCCTCTCTGCCCATCATCTGCTCCCTCTCCCCGGCATCTGCTCCCCTCCTCTTTCTGCCCAGCATCTACCTCCTCTCCTCCCTTTGCCCATCATCTGTCCCCCTTCTCTGCCCATCATCTGTTCCCCCCTCTATGCCCAACATCTGTCCCCCCCTCTCTGCCCCATCATCTGTTCCCCCCTCTCTGCCCATCATCTGTTCCCCCCTCTCTGCCCATCATCTGTTCCCCCTCTCTGCCCATCATCTGTTCCCCCCTCTCTGCCCAACATCTGTTCCCCCCTCTCTGCCCAACATCTGTTCCCCCCTCTCTGCCCAACATCTGTTCCCCCCTCTCTGCCCAACATCTGTTCCCCCCTCTCTGCCCAACATCTGCCCCCCCCTCTCTGCCCATCATCTGTTCCCCCCCTCTCTGCCCAACATCTGTTCCCCCCTCTCTGCCCAACATCTGTTCCCCCCTCTCTGCCCAACATCTGTCCCCCCCTCTCTGCCCATCATCTGTCCCCCCCTCTCTGCCCATCATCTGTTCCCCCCTCTCTGCCCAACATCTGTTCCCCCCTCTCTGCCCAACATCTGTTCCCCCCTCTCTGCCCATCATCTGTTCCCCCCTCTCTGCACATCATCTGTTCCCCCCTCTCTGCCCATCATCTGTTCCCCCCTCTCTGCCCATCATCTGTTCCCCCCTCTCTGCCCATCATCTGTTCCCCCCTCTCTGCCCAACATCTGTTCCCCCCTCTCTGCCCATCATCTGTTCCCCTCTCTCTGCCCATCATCTGCCTCCCCTCCTCTCTGCCCATCATCTGTTCCCCCCTCTCTGCCCATCATCTGCCTCCCCTCCTCTCTGCCCATCATCTGTCCCCCCCTCTCTGCCCATCATCTGTTCCCCCCTCTCTGCCCATCATCTGTTCCCCTCCTCTCTGCCCAACATCTGTTCCCCCCTCTTTGCCCATCATCTGCCTCCCCTCCTCTCTGCCCATCATCTGTTCCCCCTCTCTGCCCATCATCTGTTCCCCCCTCTCTGCCCATCATCTGTTCCCCCCTCTCTGCCCATCATCTGCCTCCCCTCCTCTCTGCCCATCATCTGTTCCCCCCTCTCTGCCCAACATCTGTTCCCCTCTCTCTGCCCAACATCTGTTCCCCCCTCTCTGCCCAACATCTGTTCCCCCCTCTCTGCCCAGCATCTGCCTCCCCTCTCTCTGCCCATCATCTGTTCCCCTCTCTCTGCCCAACATCTGTTCCCCCCTCTCTGCCCAACATCTGTTCCCCCCTCTCTGCCCAGCATCTGCCTCCCTCTCTCTGCCCATCATCTGTTCCCCCCTCTCTGCCCATCATCTGTCCCCCTCTCTCTGCCCATCATCTGTCCCCCCCTCTCTGCCCATCATCTGTTCCCCCCTCTCTGCCCAACATCTGTTCCCCCCTCTCTGCCCAACATCTGTTCCCCCCTCTCTGCCCATCATCTGTCCCCCTCTCTCTGCCCATCATCTGTCCCCCCCTCTCTGCCCATCATCTGTTCCCCCCTCTCTGCCCAACATCTGTTCCCCCCTCTCTGCCCAACATCTGTTCCCCCCCTCTCTGCCCAACATCTGTTCCCCCCTCTCTGCCCAGCATCTGTCCCCCCCTCTCTGCCCATCATCTGTTCCCCCCTCTCTGCCCAACATCTGTTCCCCCCCTCTGCCCAACATCTGTTCCCCCCTCTCTGCCCAACATCTGTTCCCCCCTCTCTGCCCATCATCTGTCCCCCCCTCTCTGCCCATCATCTGTCCCCCCTCTCTGCCCAACATCTGTCCCCCCTCTCTGCCCATCATCTGTTCCCCCCTCTCTGCCCATCATCTGTCCCCCCTCTCTGCCCATCATCTGCCCCCCTCTCTCTGCCCAACATCTGTTCCCCCCTCTCTGCCCAACATCTGTTCCCCCCTCTCTGCCCATCATCTGTCCCCCCTCTCTGCCCAACATCTGTCCCCCCTCTCTGCCCATCATCTGTTCCCTCCTCTCTGCCCAACATCTGTTCCCCCCTCTCTGCCC
This sequence comes from Pseudophryne corroboree, assembly GCF_028390025.1. NCBI lineage: Eukaryota > Metazoa > Chordata > Amphibia > Anura > Myobatrachidae > Pseudophryne > Pseudophryne corroboree. Next base: position 4,207 of record NW_026969511.1, read on the forward strand.
AACATCTGTTCCCCCCTCTCTGCCCAACATCTGTTCCCCCCTCTCTGCCCAACATCTGTTCCCCCCTCTCTGCCCATCATCTGTCCCCCTCTCTCTGCCCATCATCTGTTCCCCCCTCTCTGCCCAACATCTGTTCCCCCCTCTCTGCCCAACATCTGTTCCCCCCTCTCTGCCCAACATCTGTTCCCCCCTCTCTGCCCAACATCTGTTCCCCCCTCTCTGCCCATCATCTGTCCCCCTCTCTGCCCATCATCTGTCCCCCTCTCTCTGCCCATCATCTGTCCCCCCCTCTCTGCCCAACATCTGTTCCCCCCTCTCTGCCCAACATCTGTTCCCCCCTCTCTGCCCAACATCTGTTCCCCCCTCTCTGCCCATCATCTGTCCCCCTCTCTCTGCCCATCATCTGTCCCCCCCTCTCTGCCCATCATCTGTCCCCCTCTCTCTGCCCATCATCTGTCCCCCCCTCTCTGCCCAACATCTGTTCCCCCTCTCTGCCCAACATCTGTTCCCCCCTCTCTGCCCATCATCTGCTCCCCTCTCTCTGCCCATCATCTGTCCCCCCCTCTCTGCCCATCATCTGTTCCCCCCTCTCTGCCCAACATCTGTTCCCCCCTCTCTGCCCAACATCTGTTCCCCCCTCTCTGCCCAGCATCTGTCCCCCCTCTCTGCCCATCATCTGTTCCCCCCTCTCTGCCCAACATCTGTTCCCCCCTCTCTGCCCAACATCTGTTCCCCCCTCTCTGCCCAACATCTGTCCCCCCCTCTCTGCCCATCATCTGTCCCCCCCTCTCTGCCCATCATCTGTTCCCCCCTCTCTGCCCAACATCTGTTCCCCCCTCTCTGCCCAACATCTGTTCCCCCCTCTCTGCCCATCATCTGTCCCCCCTCTCTGCCCAACATCTGTCCCCCCTCTCTGCCCAACATCTGTCCCCCCTCTCTGCCCATCATCTGTCCCCCCTCTCTGCCCATCATCTGTCCCCCCTCTCTGCCCAACATCTGTCCCCCCTCTCTGCCCATCATCTGTTCCCCCCTCTCTGCCCAACATCTGTTCCCCCCTCTCTGTACAACATCTGTTCCCCCCTCTCTGCCCAATATCTATCCCCCCCTCTCTGCCCATCATCTGTCCCCCCCTCTCTGCCCATCATCTGTCCCCCCCTCTCTGCCCATCATCTGTTCCCCCCTCTCTGCCCAACATCTGTTCCCCCCTCTCTGCCCATCATCTGTTCCCCCCTCTCTGCCCATCATCTGTTCCCTCCTCTCTGCCCAACATCTTTTCCCCCCTCTCTGCCCATCATCTGTTCCCCCCTCTCTGCCCATCATCTGTTCCCCTCTCTCTGCCCAACATCTGTTCCCCCCTCTCTGCCCAACATCTGTTCCCCCCTCTCTGCCCAGCATCTGTCCCCCCCTCTCTGCCCATCATCTGTTCCCCCCTCTCTGCCCAACATCTGTTCCCCCTCTCTGCCCAACATCTGTTCCCCCCTCTCTGCCCAACATCTGTCCCCCCCTCTCTGCCCATCATCTGTCCCCCCCTCTCTGCCCATCATCTGTTCCCCCCTCTCTGCCCAACATCTGTCCCCCCCTCTCTGCCCATCATCTGTCCCCCCCTCTCTGCCCATCATCTGTTCCCCCCTCTCTGCCCAACATCTGTTCCCCCCTCTCTGCCCAACATCTGCCCCCCCCTCTCTGCCCATCATCTGTCCCCCCCTCTCTGCCCATCATCTGTTCCCCCCTCTCTGCCCAACATCTGTTCCCCCCTCTCTGCCCATCATCTGTTCCCCCCTCTCTGCCCAACATCTGTTCCCCCCTCTCTGCCCATCATCTGTTCCCCCCTCTCTGCCCATCATCTGTTCCCCCCTCTCTGCCCAACATCTGTTCCCCCCTCTCTGCCCAACATCTGTTCCCCCCTCTCTGCCCATCTCTCTGCCCATCATCTGTTCCCCCCTCTCTGCCCAACATCTGTTCCCCTCTCTCTGCCCATCATCTGTTCCCCCCTCTCTGCCCATCATCTGTTCCCCCCTCTCTGCCCAACATCTGTTCCCCCCTCTCTGCCCATCATCTGTTCCCCCCTCTCTGCCCATCATCTGTTCCCCCCTCTCTGCCCATCATCTGTTCCCCCCTCTCTGCCCATCATCTGTTCCCCCCTCTCTGCCCAACATCTGTTCCCCCCTCTCTGCCCAACATCTGTTCCCCCCTCTCTGCCCATCATCTGTTCCCCCCTCTCTGCCCAACATCTGTTCCCCCCTCTCTGCCCAACATCTGTTCCCCCCTCTCTGCCCATCATCTGTTCCCCCCTCTCTGCCCCCTCTCTTCCCCCCTCTCTGCCCATCATCTGTTCCCTCCTCTCTGCCCAACATCTGTTCCCCCCTCTCTGCCCAACATCTGTTCCCCCCTCTCTGCCCAACATCTGTTCCCCCCTCTCTGCCCAACATCTGTCCCCCCCTCTCTGCCCATCATCTGTTCCCCCCTCTCTGCCCAACATCTGTTCCCCCCTCTCTGCCCAACATCTGTTCCCCCCTCTCTGCCCATCATCTGTTCCCCCCTCTCTGCCCATCATCTGTTCCCCCCTCTCTGCCCATCATCTGTTCCCCCCTCTCTGCCCATCATCTGTTCCCCCCTCTCTGCCCATCATCTGTTCCCCCCTCTCTGCCCATCATCTGTTCCCCCCTCTCTGCCCAACATCTGTTCCCCCCTCTCTGCCCAACATCTGTTCCCCCCTCTCTGCCCAACATCTGTTCCCCCCTCTCTGCCCATCATCTGTTCCCCCCTCTCTGCCCATCATCTGTTCCCCCCTCTCTGCCCATCATCTGTTCCCCCCTCTCTGCCCAACATCTGTTCCCCCCTCTCTGCCCATCATCTGTTCCCTCCTCTCTGCCCAACATCTGTTCCCCCTCTCTGCCCAACATCTGTTCCCCCCTCTCTGCCCAACATCTGTTCCCCCCTCTCTGCCCAACATCTGTCCCCCCCTCTCTGCCCATCATCTGTTCCCCCCTCTCTGCCCAACATCTGTTCCCCCCTCTCTGCCCATCATCTGTCCCCCCCTCTCTGCCCATCATCTGTTCCCCCCTCTCTGCCCAACATCTGTCCCCCCCCTCTCTGCCCATCATCTGTCCCCCCCTCTCTGCCCATCATCTGTTCCCCCCTCTCTGCCCAACATCTGTTCCCCCCTCTCTGCCCAACATCTGTCCCCCCCTCTCTGCCCATCATCTGTCCCCCCCTCTCTGCCCATCATCTGTTCCCCCCTCTCTGCCCAACATCTGTCCGCCCCTCTTTGCCCATCATCTGTTCCCCCCTCTCTGCCCAACATCTGTTCCCCCCTCTCTGCCCATCATCTGTTCCCCCCTCTCTGCCCAACATCTGTTCCCTCCTCTCTGCCCATCATCTGTCCCCCCCTCTCTGCCCAACATCTGTTCCCTCCTCTCTGCCCATCATCTGTTCCCCCCTCTCTGCCCATCATCTGTTCCCCCCTCTCTGCCCAACATCTGTTCCCTCCTCTCTGCCCAACATCTGTTCCCTCCTCTCTGCCCAACATCTGTTCCCTCCTCTCTGCCCAACATCTGTTCCCTCCTCTCTGCCCAACATCTGTTCCCCCCTCTCTGCCCATCATCTGTCCCCCCCTCTCTGCCCAACATCTGTTCCCCCCTCTCTGCCCATCATCTGTTCCCTCCTCTCTGCCCAACATCTGTTCCCCCCTCTCTGCCCATCATCTGTCCCCCCCTCTCTGCCCAACATCTGTTCCCCCCTCTCTGCCCAACATCTGTTCCCCCATCTCTGCCCATCATCTGTCCCCTCTCTCTGCCCAACATCTGTTCCCCCCTCTCTGCCCATCATCTGTTCCCCCCTCTCTGCCCAACATCTGTTCCCCCCTCTCTGCCCATCATCTGTTCCCCCCTCTCTGCCCATCATCTGTTCCCCCCTCTCTGCCCATCATCTGTTCCCCCCCTCTCTGCCCAACATCTGTTCCCCCCTCTCTGCCCATCATCTGTTCCCCCCTCTCTGCCCAACATCTGTCCCCCCTCTCTGCCCAACATCTGTTCCCCCCTCTCTGCCCATCATCTGTTCCCCCCTCTCTGCCCATCATCTGTTCCCCCCTCTCTGCCCAACATCTGTCCCCCCCTCTCTGCCCATCATCTGTCCCCCCCTCTCTGCCCATCTGTTCCCCCCTCTCTGCCCAACATCTGTTCCCCCCTCTCTGCCCAACATCTGTCCCCCCCTCTCTGCCCATCATCTGTCCCCCCCTCTCTGCCCATCATCTGTTCCCCCCTCTCTGCCCAACATCTGTTCCCCCCTCTCTGCCCAACATCTGTCCCCCCCTCTCTGCCCATCATCTGTTCCCCCCTCTCTGCCCAACATCTGTTCCCCCCTCTCTGCCCAACATCTGTCCCCCCCTCTCTGCCCATCATCTGTCCCCCCCTCTCTGCCCATCATCTGTTCCCCCCTCTCTGCCCAACATCTGTTCCCTCCTCTCTGCCCATCATCTGTCCCCCCCTCTCTGCCCAACATCTGTTCCCTCCTCTCTGCCCATCATCTGTTCCCCCCTCTCTGCCCATCATCTGTTCCCCCCTCTCTGCCCATCATCTGTTCCCCCCTCTCTGCCCAACATCTGTTCCCCCCTCTCTGCCCAACATCTGTCCCCCCCTCTCTGCCCATCATCTGTCCCCCCCTCTCTGCCCATCTGTTCCCCCCTCTCTGCCCAACATCTGTTCCCCCCTCTCTGCCCAACATCTGTCCCCCCCTCTCTGCCCATCATCTGTCCCCCCCTCTCTGCCCATCATCTGTTCCCCCCTCTCTGCCCAACATCTGTTCCCCCCTCTCTGCCCAACATCTGTCCCCCCCTCTCTGCCCATCATCTGTTCCCCCCTCTCTGCCCAACATCTGTTCCCCCCTCTCTGCCCAACATCTGTCCCCCCCTCTCTGCCCATCATCTGTCCCCCCTCTCTGCCCATCATCTGTTCCCCCCTCTCTGCCCAACATCTGTTCCCTCCTCTCTGCCCATCATCTGTCCCCCCCTCTCTGCCCAACATCTGTTCCCTCCTCTCTGCCCATCATCTGTTCCCCCCTCTCTGCCCATCATCTGTTCCCCCCTCTCTGCCCAACATCTGTTCCCTCCTCTCTGCCCAACATCTGTTCCCTCCTCTCTGCCCAACATCTGTTCCCTCCTCTCTGCCCAACATCTGTTCCCTCCTCTCTGCCCAACATCTGTTCCCCCCTCTCTGCCCATCATCTGTCCCCCCCTCTCTGCCCAACATCTGTTCCCCCCTCTCTGCCCATCATCTGTTCCCTCCTCTCTGCCCAACATCTGTTCCCCCTCTCTGCCCATCATCTGTCCCCCCCTCTCTGCCCAACATCTGTTCCCCCCTCTCTGCCCAACATCTGTTCCCCCATCTCTGCCCATCATCTGTCCCCTCTCTCTGCCCAACATCTGTTCCCCCCTCTCTGCCCATCATCTGTTCCCCCCTCTCTGCCCATCATCTGTTCCCCCCTCTCTGCCCATCATCTGTTCCCCCCTCTCTGCCCATCATCTGTTCCCCCCTCTCTGCCCAACATCTGTTCCCCCCTCTCTGCCCATCATCTGTTCCCCCCTCTCTGCCCAACATCTGTCCCCCCCTCTCTGCCCAACATCTGTCCCCCCCTCTCTGCCCATCATCTGTCCCCCCCTCTCTGCCCATCATCTGTTCCCCCCTCTCTGCCCAACATCTGTTCCCCCCTCTCTGCCCAACATCTGCCCCCCCTCTCTGCCCATCATCTGTTCCCCCCTCTCTGCCCAACATCTGTTCCCCCCTCTCTGCCCAACATCTGTCCCCCCCTCTCTGCCCATCATCTGTCCCCCCCTCTCTGCCCATCATCTGTTCCCCCCTCTCTGCCCAACATCTGTTCCCTCCTCTCTGCCCATCATCTGTCCCCCCCTCTCTGCCCAACATCTGTTCCCTCCTCTCTGCCCATCATCTGTTCCCCCCTCTCTGCCCATCATCTGTTCCCCCCTCTCTGCCCAACATCTGTTCCCTCCTCTCTGCCCAACATCTGTTCCCCCCTCTCTGCCCAACATCTGTTCCCCCCTCTCTGCCCATCATCTGTTCCCCCCTCTCTGCCCAACATCTGTTCCCCCCTCTCTGCCCATCATCTGTTCCCCCCTCTCTGCCCATCATCTGTTCCCCCCTCTCTGCCCATCATCTGTTCCCCCCTCTCTGCCCATCATCTGTTCCCCCCTCTCTGCCCAACATCTGTTCCCCCCTCTCTGCCCATCATCTGTTCCCCCCTATCTGCCCAACATCTGTTCCCCCCTCTCTGCCCAGCATCTGTTCCCCCCTCTCTGCCCAACATCTGTTCCCCCCTCTCTGCCCATCATCTGTTCCCCCCTCTCTGCCCATCATCTGTTCCCCCCTCTCTGCCCAACATCTGTTCCCCCCTCTCTGCCCAACATCTGTTCCCCCCTCTCTGCCCATCAACATCTGTTCCCCCCTCTCTGCCCATCATCTGTTCCCCCCTCTCTGCCCAACATCTGCCTCCCCTCCTCTCTCTCTGCCTGGCATCTGCCTCCCGCTGATGGTGCTCCTGTATACCAGCACCTCTGCCACTGCTCACGCCGGCACTGGGAGCGCTGCGGTTGGATACCAGCCGTGCAGCGGCGGAACTACTCACCGGGGCCCAAAGTAACAAAGGGTCCCATCGCAGTAGTATGATGAGTCAAACTGACTAATTATAGTACTCCAAGTACGCAGCCGGCTGCGGTACATGGCATAGAGCAGTGGTTCTCAAACTCGGTCCTCAGGACCCCACACGGTTCACGTTTTCCATGTCACCCGGCAGCTGCACTGTGTATCACCAACTGTCACATTTAAAAAATCTACAGGTGACCTGCAAAACATGGACCATGTGGGGTCCTGAGGACCGAGTTTGAGAACCTGTGGCATAGAGGAAAGTGGCGGGCCGGGGGCTTCTGTTTCCTTCCATCCCCTCCTCTCTCCTCTGACCTCCTCCGCTGGGGCTGACACACTGCTGCTTCTGGCTGAGGTCTGACCGTGACATCTGATCTCATGACGTCCCCAGTGCAAATACTGAGGAGAGGACGCCCACTGCAAGGTACCCGCTTTTGCAAGTTTGGCAATCTACAAGAAGCCAGCCAGTGCTTACCAAGCACTATGAGATATTAACTTATGTACTGTATGTGGGGCTGAACTGTCAGGCTGACACAGAGACCAGCCAGGGTACAGTATATATTATTCAACTGCCTGCACACTGTCAGAACACCTAACGCTGCATCCCCATGCACAGAATCCGACACCTGGGAGTTATGTGTCCTAACCCTCCCCCTCTACCCCCCCAACCCTCCCTACCTGCAGCCTCACCCTAACCCTCCAATCCCCGCAGCCTAACCCTCCCTCACCGCAGTCGAACCCTAGCCCCCCCGCCCCTCTTTAGTGCCTAACCCTCCCCCCTTAGTGCCTAACATTCCCTCCCCGCAGCCTAACCCTAACCCTCTTCCTTAGAGGCTAACCCTCCCCGGGATCCGGATTGAAAGTCGACAGTAACTAGGTCGACAATGTCTAGGTCGACCACTATTGGTCGACAGTAACTAGGTCGACAGGGTGTCTAGGTCGACGGGGTCTTTAGGTTGACATGTTCTAGGTCGACAGGTCAAAAGGTCGACATGAGTTTTTCACAATTTTTTTTCTTTTTTTGAACCTTTTCATACTTAACGATCCACGTGGACTACGATTGGAACGGTAATCTGTGCCGAGCGAAGCGAAGGCACCATGCCCGAAGCATGGCGAGCGAAGCGAGCCATGCGAGGGGACGCGGTGCACTAATTGGGGTCCCCGGTCACTCTACGAAGAAAACGACACCAAAATAACATTAAAAACTCATGTCGACCTTTTGACCTGTCGACCTAGAACATGTCGACCTAAAGACCCTGTCAACCTAGACACCCTGTCGACCTAGTTACTGTCGACCATTAGTGGTCGACCTAGACATTGTCGACCTAGTTACTGTCGACTTTCAATACCACACACCCCTCCCCACCCCACAGCATAACCCTCCCCGGGGGTGCAAAACCCTAATCCCCCCTTTCACACAGCTTAAACCGAACCTTCCCCCCTCCCCGCAGCTTTATCCTAACCCCCCCTTCCCGCACCCTTAACCTAAACCACCCACCCCCACGTCCACCCTTCACGGCTTACCTCTCCGGTTGCCCAGCACACAGACGTCCAGGATCCAGCGCCGGGATTGTGATCCTCTTCGGGATGCCAATGCCAGCATTTAGAGCAGTGTCGGAATTCTGACGTAGGTATTTCAACTGCCGGGATCCAAACCAGATCCCATGTTTACCATGTTGCTGGTAATGCTAACATCGTGCGCCACCGTGCCTGCAGCATGGCGAGCGCAGCGAGCCCGCAGGGGCTCATATGCGCTCGCCACGCTGTTGGTATGCTGGTGGTCGGGCTTCCGGCACCGGTATGCTGGTCGCCGGGAGCCCGGCCGCCGGCATACCATACTACACCCCCTGTAAGAGGTATATATTCCAGGATGAACATTTCCATTTTAATATAAAACAAGTAAGTTTATAATTCACACTTGTGCCATCAGAGCCACATTTGCCTCTTTCTTTGCCATCAGACCCCACCTCTGCAGGACACCAGCATTTGTCACAAATGTCCCCATGCTCACCAGCCACTGACAGTAGTGCCCCTTATTCACATTACGCCACACGGCATGAGTAAAAATTCACATTACGCCAAACAGTATGAGCCGAAATTTACATTACGCCACACAGTATGAGCCGAAATTCATATTACGCCACACAGTATGAGCCAAAATTCATATTACGCCACACAGTATGAGACAAAATTCATATTACGCCACACGGCATGAGTAAAAATTCATATTACGCCACACAGTATGAGCCAAAATTCATATTACGCCACACGGCATGAGTAAAAATTCATATTACGCCACACAGTATGAGCCAAAATTCATATTACGCCACACGGCATGAGTAAAAATCCATATTACGCCACACAGTATGAGCCAAAATTCATATTACGCCACACGGCATGAGTAAAAATTCATATTACGCCACAGAGTATGACCTGAAATTCACATTACGCCACACGGTATGAGCCGAAATTCTCATAACGCCACACGGTATGAGCCAAAATTCACATTACACCACACAGTATGAGACAAAATTCACATTACACCACACAGTATGAGACAAAATTCACATTACGCCACACAGTATGAGACAAAATTCACATTACGCCACACGGTATGAGACAAAATTCACATTACGCCACACGGTATGAGTCGAAATGCACATTATGCTACACACTATGAGCCGAAATTAACTTTATGACATACAGTATGAGCTGAAATGAACGTTACACCACACAGTATGATCCAAAACTCATGTTATGTCACACAGTATGACCCGGAATTCACATTATGGCACACAGTATGCCACCAGCAGTGCCAGATACACATAATACCCCCCGTAGTGCTCACAGTTATTATAAAAGTATAACACATTATTAATAATAAATATTTTGAGGGATATAAATAATCCATAGTAATAAAAAATCCAAATTTAACATATATTAAACAGAGATGTCTCAGTGACACAGACAGATAGCGTGTCTTACCCCCTCTGCTGAGTGCTGAACTGTCTCAGGGTCGCTCAGCTGTGTCCTCCGCTCCGGCGGCGGCTGCGATTCCTCCTGAGAGGAACGCTGCCTGGGCTGGGCCTGTAATGTTGGCGTGGCTGGTGTCGGCAGAGGAAGGACAGCGAGGACACTGCGCAGGGGCAGTTGCAGGATTTTTATGGGGAGGGGGGTTCCGTACACACACACACACACACACACACACACACACACACACACACACTGAATATATACACACATACACATACAGTATGTATACACACACATATAATATATATATTTACACACACACACACACACACACACACACACAATATATACACACATACACATACAGTATGTATACACACACATATAATATATATATATATTTACACACACACACAGAATATATACACACATACACATACAGTATGTATACACACACATATAATATATATATTTACACACACACACACACACACACACACACACACACAATATATACACACATACACATACAGTATGTATACACACACATATAATATATATATTTACACACACACACACACACACACACACACACACACACACACACACACACTGAATATATACACACATACACATACAGTATGTACACACACATATAATATATATATATTTACATACACTCACACACACACTGAATATATACACACATACACATACAGTATGTATACACACACATATAATATATATATTTACACACACACACACACACACACACACACACACACACACACACACACTGAATATATACACACATACACATACAGTATGTATACACACACATATAATATATATATTTACATACACTCACACACACACACACACACACTCACACACACACACACAGCATACATACACATAGGAGACTCATATAATAGTATACATACACATACATGATATACTAACATACACAGTACACAACATGCATATACAGTAGACACAGAGTAGCATACAGATACACAGCAGACACTATACTTACTGTACATAAACATAGTGTAACCCTGATTTAGGGTTTAAACAACACTTATACTGAGTTAGTTATAATATGGTGACTAATATGGAGTATAAGCATATATATTATTCATATATAAAAGTTAATGGATGTTGTAATACTGTATGCATGTTGTGAGGTAAATAATACAGTTCACAGATATGTAATTGTATGTACATTGATGTAAATGTAGTGGTGAATACAATGAAGGCTTATTTTATGGTTTCACAGTGTATCTAAAGGGTTAATGTCCTTGTGCTCCTAACTGTCAATCACCTAGTGGGGTGATTGCCAGTGGGCGGAGCATCACCTCAGAGTGGGTCATGTGACTACTAGAGAGGGGTGGAGAGGTGCTGTGAGTGTAGCTGAGGGAGAGACTGCATATCCCTTGGTGAGAGGACAGAGTTTTTTGCTGCTCCGGCCGTCGCCCGCATTAGAGCTGAGCGGTATACATTGCGGCGGCCGGAGGGTGCTTAGTGTGTGTAGCCAGAACAGGGCTTCCTTACTGTAACGGTGGTGACAGCAGCATTGAGACTCAGCACTGTTCATAGAACCCGGCATCAGCGCTAGCCAACTCACCCAGCAGTATTGGAAGGGCGCACCTATGACAGGGAGACAGAGAGGGTTCCTCCTATTACCGGCACAGACTCTGACAGCCACAACAAAGAAGCCAGGACCAGCAGCAGAGGCTCCATTCTGTGTGGCTGTCAGTGTAAGGGAGGAGTCGGGGGAGCATCCTGCTGCAGCATCACTAGATGGTAGAAGTGTGAGTGCATAATCCAGCCATTTATATTACCCCTACACTAAGCACAGCAAGCCATAGATGACTATTGTACATAGTCAATTTCATATTGGGACTAAGGACTCCAGGGCTAGGCCGCAATAATGGCTACTAAGCAGGAGGATAGCAATGGGTCACAGTAGTCAGAGTGACCTATAATGACAGTTCCATGTATGGCTTAATCATAGTGCTAAGGAGAAGGTAGAAAGCACTGGGTATATATATATGTAACAGGAGGAGTGGAGTGAAACTTGAACTGTTTAACGCTTCATAAATAGTTTTAAAACTCCCCCATATATCAGCATCACATCAGTCAAAGGAGAGCCAGAGACATTGTTCCGCAGCGCTAAATAGAAAGTAACACCCTAAAGCTGCCACCTAATGTGTGTATTTATGCCCCTGAATTAGCAGAATTAGAGTCAAGGACATTAAAGGTAGCCATACTACAGTGACATTGGATGGATGTTAAAGCCTCTTAGCCACAAAGGATTAGAATATCATCCCGATTCAAGGACTAGCTTGTGGCACTTTAATACAACTGTGTTATATGTATATTCGTGAACCCGTAAGAAGGACTGACACGTAAGAGACTATTCGTTATAAAGTTAAAGGATTTGAGCTCGCTGTGACTATGATAAGAGAAACCATCTCTTGCAGATATATTTAATATAGACTCATCCTAAGAGACAACAATAATTTGAGGCATACAGGAATCGAAAAGCTATATATGCTCTGAAATATAGAAAGCATCAGCTACTTCAAATGGAAACAAGGACGCAGCATAACAAAGGTTTATCATACCAGCTTCTTAGGAGTTTAGTTTAATACTGGACAACTACGGTAACATTTTTACTGAGGAAAGGATACAGATTCCTTGGTAATCAACTGTTGATGTTACTATCTATGAGCTAAATAGATACTTTCTGTTATCTGCCAAGGAGGAACTATAAGTAACCTTATAGGAGAAAGTAATCGCTACCATAAGTAGACTGAGCCAAACATCTTTCTCTTTAACTGAAGGGAGAACTGATAGTTGATACTAAAACATAGTGTCAGACATTCTGTATTAACTGCTGTTATTTTTAGGAAGTTTATGGGCCCTTATAGTGCACTATCATATTAAGAGTACCCGGGTCACTCTAACACCTAAGGGTGTCTTGAAAAGAAAAAGGATTTGTTGTATTGCATGCAGGTACTGTGTATAGGCCTAATTGACAGGGGGTTAGCATGGATTAATGACTTAAAGGGGAATGTGTAATTGATGAAATGTTAATGTATACTTAATCCATTTGGTACTGGTCATTAAAGTGTTATACTTTCCATGTGTGTGTGGTCCGTCTGGAAGTTGATCTGAAGATCCTGGAAGAAAGAGACAGGTATATTAGATAATATATCTATGATATAAGGGAATCATCCCCTAAGGATAGAGATCAGGCTTACTCAAGCAAACCTTAACGGTAGTTAAATACTACACATAGCTTGAGTGGAGGCACAGCTATTAGGTAACCATCCCTTAATAGAATACATAGACAGCTCTCGTTCAAGGTATTGAGGGTAGGGTTACATTTGGAGGCACCGCGTGAGATAGAAGTTACACTCAGGCCCTGTTACACCACAGGTGTCAGCTGCCATTAATTATTATTGATAAAGTCCTCACATCCCTAAAAATAAAATACAAATATGGGAAAGAAGCAAAGGAACAGGGAGAAGGTTGGACATAAAGCCATTGCTGTATCAGTTGGGAGAGTTGAAGCCATTAGAGAATGTAAAAGTATGGACAAACAAGAGTACCATAAGGGACCAGGCTTAAAGGAAGAGGTGACATGCAAGTTTGTGGGAACTTTTGTAAATAACCTAGGTGTGGAAAATGAAAAAATATTAGATGTCCCTGTAGAGTTGGAGAAGAGAAAGAAAAAATCAAAGGACAAGAAAGTCAGACTTGATCCCCACCTAAAGGATAGTGAGGGAGGTGTTAGTGACAACCTTGCTCATACTTTGGTCGCTAACATGGATTATGGAATGAAAGGAGATAAGAATATTCTACCACTGAAAGAGAGAGTTCCAGGGGAAGTGAAGATAGATGTAGGTATACAGAAATTAGAAACTGTGCTAAAGCAAATAGCTGAGGATTATAAGAAACATGGACAATTAGTATTAGCTCTGCCAAAAGATCAACAGAAGGACCTGCTTTCCCTGTTTCCAACTTCCATTGAGGAACCAGCAAGAAGAGATAGCCCAGTGGATCTACAGACCCCGATAGAGGTGATAAGACATATAGCACTGGACAGGTCTAAACATATTTATCAGTTGTTGGAGGTTCTAGATGAAACCCGATGGAAGCTAAAAGAAGAACAGATGTTTAACACCAAAATTGATGAGAGGAACGAAGAGCTTGAAAGAGAACTTTGGTTTATAGAGAGAGAGATGGAAACCATGGCATCTGATGAAAGACAAACCAGAGTGGATCAGGAGCAACAAAAGTTGATAATGTACCAGCAGCAGGAAGACAATATTCATTCTCTGGAATCAAAAATAACTGAGTTGTCTGAATTATTGGAAGTGGGTAAAGAAACTGAAAAGGAGGATCATATTCGTCTGAATGAAATGAAAGAAAGACTGTCTCAGCTAGATTCTGAGAATAAAATACTCAAGGATGCCAACTTCCTAAACAACTGTCCTGAAGACCGTATCCATGAATTTTCTATGCGACCGGATACTAAGGACATAGCATTACAGACTGAGGTAGTGGATGGTATATTGCTGAGACAATCTTCTATGAATAAAGTTGATAGTAAAGGGACACAGTATATGTCTCTCAAAATGACTGGCACAGTAATATGGTTCCATGTGAAGAAAGGCTATGGCTTCATTAAAAGGCATGACACCGGAGAAGACATATTTGTACATTGGACATCCATAACGAAGAATAACCCCCTAAAACTGTTGTACAGTGTAGGAGATGGAGAGAAAGTAGAATTTGAAGTGTTGGAAGGGGAAAAGGGTGTACATGCAGCAAATGTGACTGGCATAGGTGGAGTACCAGTGAAAGGGAGTCGATTTGCTCCAAACCGACGAGGATCATACAGCTATTGTTATCAACCACGAGAAAAAGCGGTTGATGAAGGAAGTGCATATTCAGAACAAAGGCAAGGGAGAGATCCAGCTCCATGTCATCCTTCTACAACCTTACATTACCGACCTCTCTCGAGATTCAATGGTAGATTAAATCAGTCCCAGGATCAAGAAACGGAAAATTCAGATGCTAAAGACTCGATAACTTTAGAAGCTTCGTCAGAGAAAGAAACTAGTCTCAGTGACAATCGTAGTGAGGTACATGATAACTTTACCCTAGCACAATCTCTTAAATCTTCCATCCGAAGTCCAGTACTAAAAGAAGTCAATAAATCAGGTGTAGAAGAGCTAGGGAAACCAGCACGATCCGAGAACACTATCCCTGGGAGGCATGAAGGCTATGTAGTTCCATCCCTCCCTATTTGGCCAACAGTTAAAATGGTTGAGATGAGGTGGCTTGCTAATGGATGTGAATGAATATATACTATTTTAGCATAGTGAGTAAGGTAGATGGTGCATTGGCACCTAAAGATGTTAAACAGTGACAATGCACCAGGGGGAGAAATGTAACCCTGATTTAGGGTTTAAACAACACTTATACTGAGTTAGTTATAATATGGTGACTAATATGGAGTATAAGCATATATATTATTCATATATAAAAGTTAATGGATGTTGTAATACTGTATGCATGTTTTGAGGTAAATAATACAGTTCACATATATGTAATTGTATGTACATTGATGTAAATGTAGTGGTGAATACAATTAAGGCTTATTTTATGGTTTCACAGTGTATCTAAAGGGTTAATGTCCTTGTGCTCCTAACTGTCAATCACCTAGTGGGGTGATTGCCAGTGGGCGGAGCATCACCTCAGAGTGGGTCATGTGACTACTAGAGAGGGGTGGAGAGGTGCTGTGAGTGTAGCTGAGGGAGAGACTGCATATCCCTTGGTGAGAGGACATAGTTTTTTGCTGCTCCGGCCGTCGCCCGCATTAGAGCTGAGCGGTATACATTGCGGCGGCCGGAGGGGGCTTAGTGTGTGTAGCCAGAACAGGGCTTCCTTACTGTAAAGGTGGTGACAGCAGCATTGAGACTCAGCACTGTTCATAGAACCCGGCATCAGCGCTAGCCAACTCACCCAGCAGTATTGGAAGGGCGCACCTATGACAGGGAGACAGAGAGGGTTCCTCCTATTACCGGCACAGACTCTGACAGCCACAACAAAGAAGCCAGGACCAGCAGCAGAGGCTCCATTCTGTGTGGCTGTCAGTGTAAGGGAGGAGTCGGGGGAGCATCCTGCTGCAGCATCACTAGATGGTAGAAGTGTGAGTGCATAATCCAGCCATTTATATTACCCCTACACTAAGCACAGCAAGCCATAGATGACTATTGTACATAGTCAATTTCATATTGGGACTAAGGACTCCAGGGCTAGGCCGCAATAATGGCTACTAAGCAGGAGGATAGCAATGGGTCACAGTAGTCAGAGTGACCTATAATGACAGTTCCATGTATGGCTTAATCATAGTGCTAAGGAGAAGGTAGAAAGCACTGGGTATATATATATGTAACAGGAGGAGTGGAGTGAAACTTGAACTGTTTAACGCTTCATAAATAGTTTTAAAACTCCCCCATATATCAGCATCACATCAGTCAAAGGAGAGCCAGAGACATTGTTCCGCAGCGCTAAATAGAAAGTAACACCCTAAAGCTGCCACCTAATGTGTGTATTTATGCCCCTGAATTAGCAGAATTAGAGTCAAGGACATTAAAGGTAGCCATACTACAGTGACATTGGATGGATGTTAAAGCCTCTTAGCCACAAAGGATTAGAATATCATCCCGATTCAAGGACTAGCTTGTGGCACTTTAATACAACTGTGTTATATGTATATTCGTGAACCCGTAAGAAGGACTGACACGTAAGAGACTATTCGTTATAAAGTTAAAGGATTTGAGCTCGCTGTGACTATGATAAGAGAAACCATCTCTTGCAGATATATTTAATATAGACTCATCCTAAGAGACAACAATAATTTGAGGCATACAGGAATCGAAAAGCTATATATGCTCTGAAATATAGAAAGCATCAGCTACTTCAAATGGAAACAAGGACGCAGCATAACAAAGGTTTATCATACCAGCTTCTTAGGAGTTTAGTTTAATACTGGACAACTACGGTAACATTTTTACTGAGGAAAGGATACAGATTCCTTGGTAATCAACTGTTGATGTTACTATCTATGAGCTAAATAGATACTTTCTGTTATCTGCCAAGGAGGAACTATAAGTAACCTTATAGGAGAAAGTAATCGCTACCATAAGTAGACTGAGCCAAACATCTTTCTCTTTAACTGAAGGGAGAACTGATAGTTGATACTAAAACATAGTGTCAGACATTCTGTATTAACTGCTGTTATTTTTAGGAAGTTTATGGGCCCTTATAGTGCACTATCATATTAAGAGTACCCGGGTCACTCTAACACCTAAGGGTGTCTTGAAAAGAAAAAGGATTTGTTGTATTGCATGCAGGTACTGTGTATAGGCCTAATTGACAGGGGGTTAGCATGGATTAATG
Organism: Pseudophryne corroboree; assembly: GCF_028390025.1. Taxonomy (NCBI): domain Eukaryota; kingdom Metazoa; phylum Chordata; class Amphibia; order Anura; family Myobatrachidae; genus Pseudophryne; species Pseudophryne corroboree. Next base: position 21,315 of record NW_026969511.1, read on the forward strand.
ACTTAAAGGGGAATGTGTAATTGATGAAATGTTAATGTATACTTAATCCATTTGGTACTGGTCATTAAAGTGTTATACTTTCCATGTGTGTGTGGTCCGTCTGGAAGTTGATCTGAAGATCCTGGAAGAAAGAGACAGGTATATTAGATAATATATCTATGATATAAGGGAATCATCCCCTAAGGATAGAGATCAGGCTTACTCAAGCAAACCTTAACGGTAGTTAAATACTACACATAGCTTGAGTGGAGGCACAGCTATTAGGTAACCATCCCTTAATAGAATACATAGACAGCTCTCGTTCAAGGTATTGAGGGTAGGGTTACATTTGGAGGCACCGCGTGAGATAGAAGTTACACTCAGGCCCTGTTACACCACAGGTGTCAGCTGCCATTAATTATTATTGATAAAGTCCTCACATCCCTAAAAATAAAATACAAATATGGGAAAGAAGCAAAGGAACAGGGAGAAGGTTGGACATAAAGCCATTGCTGTATCAGTTGGGAGAGTTGAAGCCATTAGAGAATGTAAAAGTATGGACAAACAAGAGTACCATAAGGGACCAGGCTTAAAGGAAGAGGTGACATGCAAGTTTGTGGGAACTTTTGTAAATAACCTAGGTGTGGAAAATGAAAAAATATTAGATGTCCCTGTAGAGTTGGAGAAGAGAAAGAAAAAATCAAAGGACAAGAAAGTCAGACTTGATCCCCACCTAAAGGATAGTGAGGGAGGTGTTAGTGACAACCTTGCTCATACTTTGGTCGCTAACATGGATTATGGAATGAAAGGAGATAAGAATATTCTACCACTGAAAGAGAGAGTTCCAGGGGAAGTGAAGATAGATGTAGGTATACAGAAATTAGAAACTGTGCTAAAGCAAATAGCTGAGGATTATAAGAAACATGGACAATTAGTATTAGCTCTGCCAAAAGATCAACAGAAGGACCTGCTTTCCCTGTTTCCAACTTCCATTGAGGAACCAGCAAGAAGAGATAGCCCAGTGGATCTACAGACCCCGATAGAGGTGATAAGACATATAGCACTGGACAGGTCTAAACATATTTATCAGTTGTTGGAGGTTCTAGATGAAACCCGATGGAAGCTAAAAGAAGAACAGATGTTTAACACCAAAATTGATGAGAGGAACGAAGAGCTTGAAAGAGAACTTTGGTTTATAGAGAGAGAGATGGAAACCATGGCATCTGATGAAAGACAAACCAGAGTGGATCAGGAGCAACAAAAGTTGATAATGTACCAGCAGCAGGAAGACAATATTCATTCTCTGGAATCAAAAATAACTGAGTTGTCTGAATTATTGGAAGTGGGTAAAGAAACTGAAAAGGAGGATCATATTCGTCTGAATGAAATGAAAGAAAGACTGTCTCAGCTAGATTCTGAGAATAAAATACTCAAGGATGCCAACTTCCTAAACAACTGTCCTGAAGACCGTATCCATGAATTTTCTATGCGACCGGATACTAAGGACATAGCATTACAGACTGAGGTAGTGGATGGTATATTGCTGAGACAATCTTCTATGAATAAAGTTGATAGTAAAGGGACACAGTATATGTCTCTCAAAATGACTGGCACAGTAATATGGTTCCATGTGAAGAAAGGCTATGGCTTCATTAAAAGGCATGACACCGGAGAAGACATATTTGTACATTGGACATCCATAACGAAGAATAACCCCCTAAAACTGTTGTACAGTGTAGGAGATGGAGAGAAAGTAGAATTTGAAGTGTTGGAAGGGGAAAAGGGTGTACATGCAGCAAATGTGACTGGCATAGGTGGAGTACCAGTGAAAGGGAGTCGATTTGCTCCAAACCGACGAGGATCATACAGCTATTGTTATCAACCACGAGAAAAAGCGGTTGATGAAGGAAGTGCATATTCAGAACAAAGGCAAGGGAGAGATCCAGCTCCATGTCATCCTTCTACAACCTTACATTACCGACCTCTCTCGAGATTCAATGGTAGATTAAATCAGTCCCAGGATCAAGAAACGGAAAATTCAGATGCTAAAGACTCGATAACTTTAGAAGCTTCGTCAGAGAAAGAAACTAGTCTCAGTGACAATCGTAGTGAGGTACATGATAACTTTACCCTAGCACAATCTCTTAAATCTTCCATCCGAAGTCCAGTACTAAAAGAAGTCAATAAATCAGGTGTAGAAGAGCTAGGGAAACCAGCACGATCCGAGAACACTATCCCTGGGAGGCATGAAGGCTATGTAGTTCCATCCCTCCCTATTTGGCCAACAGTTAAAATGGTTGAGATGAGGTGGCTTGCTAATGGATGTGAATGAATATATACTATTTTAGCATAGTGAGTAAGGTAGATGGTGCATTGGCACCTAAAGATGTTAAACAGTGACAATGCACCAGGGGGAGAAATGTAACCCTGATTTAGGGTTTAAACAACACTTATACTGAGTTAGTTATAATATGGTGACTAATATGGAGTATAAGCATATATATTATTCATATATAAAAGTTAATGGATGTTGTAATACTGTATGCATGTTTTGAGGTAAATAATACAGTTCACATATATGTAATTGTATGTACATTGATGTAAATGTAGTGGTGAATACAATTAAGGCTTATTTTATGGTTTCACAGTGTATCTAAAGGGTTAATGTCCTTGTGCTCCTAACTGTCAATCACCTAGTGGGGTGATTGCCAGTGGGCGGAGCATCACCTCAGAGTGGGTCATGTGACTACTAGAGAGGGGTGGAGAGGTGCTGTGAGTGTAGCTGAGGGAGAGACTGCATATCCCTTGGTGAGAGGACATAGTTTTTTGCTGCTCCGGCCGTCGCCCGCATTAGAGCTGAGCGGTATACATTGCGGCGGCCGGAGGGGGCTTAGTGTGTGTAGCCAGAACAGGGCTTCCTTACTGTAAAGGTGGTGACAGCAGCATTGAGACTCAGCACTGTTCATAGAACCCGGCATCAGCGCTAGCCAACTCACCCAGCAGTATTGGAAGGGCGCACCTATGACAGGGAGACAGAGAGGGTTCCTCCTATTACCGGCACAGACTCTGACAGCCACAACAAAGAAGCCAGGACCAGCAGCAGAGGCTCCATTCTGTGTGGCTGTCAGTGTAAGGGAGGAGTCGGGGGAGCATCCTGCTGCAGCATCACTAGATGGTAGAAGTGTGAGTGCATAATCCAGCCATTTATATTACCCCTACACTAAGCACAGCAAGCCATAGATGACTATTGTACATAGTCAATTTCATATTGGGACTAAGGACTCCAGGGCTAGGCCGCAATAATGGCTACTAAGCAGGAGGATAGCAATGGGTCACAGTAGTCAGAGTGACCTATAATGACAGTTCCATGTATGGCTTAATCATAGTGCTAAGGAGAAGGTAGAAAGCACTGGGTATATATATATGTAACAGGAGGAGTGGAGTGAAACTTGAACTGTTTAACGCTTCATAAATAGTTTTAAAACTCCCCCATATATCAGCATCACATCAGTCAAAGGAGAGCCAGAGACATTGTTCCGCAGCGCTAAATAGAAAGTAACACCCTAAAGCTGCCACCTAATGTGTGTATTTATGCCCCTGAATTAGCAGAATTAGAGTCAAGGACATTAAAGGTAGCCATACTACAGTGACATTGGATGGATGTTAAAGCCTCTTAGCCACAAAGGATTAGAATATCATCCCGATTCAAGGACTAGCTTGTGGCACTTTAATACAACTGTGTTATATGTATATTCGTGAACCCGTAAGAAGGACTGACACGTAAGAGACTATTCGTTATAAAGTTAAAGGATTTGAGCTCGCTGTGACTATGATAAGAGAAACCATCTCTTGCAGATATATTTAATATAGACTCATCCTAAGAGACAACAATAATTTGAGGCATACAGGAATCGAAAAGCTATATATGCTCTGAAATATAGAAAGCATCAGCTACTTCAAATGGAAACAAGGACGCAGCATAACAAAGGTTTATCATACCAGCTTCTTAGGAGTTTAGTTTAATACTGGACAACTACGGTAACATTTTTACTGAGGAAAGGATACAGATTCCTTGGTAATCAACTGTTGATGTTACTATCTATGAGCTAAATAGATACTTTCTGTTATCTGCCAAGGAGGAACTATAAGTAACCTTATAGGAGAAAGTAATCGCTACCATAAGTAGACTGAGCCAAACATCTTTCTCTTTAACTGAAGGGAGAACTGATAGTTGATACTAAAACATAGTGTCAGACATTCTGTATTAACTGCTGTTATTTTTAGGAAGTTTATGGGCCCTTATAGTGCACTATCATATTAAGAGTACCCGGGTCACTCTAACACCTAAGGGTGTCTTGAAAAGAAAAAGGATTTGTTGTATTGCATGCAGGTACTGTGTATAGGCCTAATTGACAGGGGGTTAGCATGGATTAATGACTTAAAGGGGAATGTGTAATTGATGAAATGTTAATGTATACTTAATCCATTTGGTACTGGTCATTAAAGTGTTATACTTTCCATGTGTGTGTGGTCCGTCTGGAAGTTGATCTGAAGATCCTGGAAGAAAGAGACAGGTATATTAGATAATATATCTATGATATAAGGGAATCATCCCCTAAGGATAGAGATCAGGCTTACTCAAGCAAACCTTAACGGTAGTTAAATACTACACATAGCTTGAGTGGAGGCACAGCTATTAGGTAACCATCCCTTAATAGAATACATAGACAGCTCTCGTTCAAGGTATTGAGGGTAGGGTTACATTTGGAGGCACCGCGTGAGATAGAAGTTACACTCAGGCCCTGTTACACCACAGGTGTCAGCTGCCATTAATTATTATTGATAAAGTCCTCACATCCCTAAAAATAAAATACAAATATGGGAAAGAAGCAAAGGAACAGGGAGAAGGTTGGACATAAAGCCATTGCTGTATCAGTTGGGAGAGTTGAAGCCATTAGAGAATGTAAAAGTATGGACAAACAAGAGTACCATAAGGGACCAGGCTTAAAGGAAGAGGTGACATGCAAGTTTGTGGGAACTTTTGTAAATAACCTAGGTGTGGAAAATGAAAAAATATTAGATGTCCCTGTAGAGTTGGAGAAGAGAAAGAAAAAATCAAAGGACAAGAAAGTCAGACTTGATCCCCACCTAAAGGATAGTGAGGGAGGTGTTAGTGACAACCTTGCTCATACTTTGGTCGCTAACATGGATTATGGAATGAAAGGAGATAAGAATATTCTACCACTGAAAGAGAGAGTTCCAGGGGAAGTGAAGATAGATGTAGGTATACAGAAATTAGAAACTGTGCTAAAGCAAATAGCTGAGGATTATAAGAAACATGGACAATTAGTATTAGCTCTGCCAAAAGATCAACAGAAGGACCTGCTTTCCCTGTTTCCAACTTCCATTGAGGAACCAGCAAGAAGAGATAGCCCAGTGGATCTACAGACCCCGATAGAGGTGATAAGACATATAGCACTGGACAGGTCTAAACATATTTATCAGTTGTTGGAGGTTCTAGATGAAACCCGATGGAAGCTAAAAGAAGAACAGATGTTTAACACCAAAATTGATGAGAGGAACGAAGAGCTTGAAAGAGAACTTTGGTTTATAGAGAGAGAGATGGAAACCATGGCATCTGATGAAAGACAAACCAGAGTGGATCAGGAGCAACAAAAGTTGATAATGTACCAGCAGCAGGAAGACAATATTCATTCTCTGGAATCAAAAATAACTGAGTTGTCTGAATTATTGGAAGTGGGTAAAGAAACTGAAAAGGAGGATCATATTCGTCTGAATGAAATGAAAGAAAGACTGTCTCAGCTAGATTCTGAGAATAAAATACTCAAGGATGCCAACTTCCTAAACAACTGTCCTGAAGACCGTATCCATGAATTTTCTATGCGACCGGATACTAAGGACATAGCATTACAGACTGAGGTAGTGGATGGTATATTGCTGAGACAATCTTCTATGAATAAAGTTGATAGTAAAGGGACACAGTATATGTCTCTCAAAATGACTGGCACAGTAATATGGTTCCATGTGAAGAAAGGCTATGGCTTCATTAAAAGGCATGACACCGGAGAAGACATATTTGTACATTGGACATCCATAACGAAGAATAACCCCCTAAAACTGTTGTACAGTGTAGGAGATGGAGAGAAAGTAGAATTTGAAGTGTTGGAAGGGGAAAAGGGTGTACATGCAGCAAATGTGACTGGCATAGGTGGAGTACCAGTGAAAGGGAGTCGATTTGCTCCAAACCGACGAGGATCATACAGCTATTGTTATCAACCACGAGAAAAAGCGGTTGATGAAGGAAGTGCATATTCAGAACAAAGGCAAGGGAGAGATCCAGCTCCATGTCATCCTTCTACAACCTTACATTACCGACCTCTCTCGAGATTCAATGGTAGATTAAATCAGTCCCAGGATCAAGAAACGGAAAATTCAGATGCTAAAGACTCGATAACTTTAAAAGCTTCGTCAGAGAAAGAAACTAGTCTCAGTGACAATCGTAGTGAGGTACATGATAACTTTACCCTAGCACAATCTCTTAAATCTTCCATCCGAAGTCCAGTACTAAAAGAAGTCAATAAATCAGGTGTAGAAGAGCTAGGGAAACCAGCACGATCCGAGAACACTATCCCTGGGAGGCATGAAGGCTATGTAGTTCCATCCCTCCCTATTTGGCCAACAGTTAAAATGGTTGAGATGAGGTGGCTTGCTAATGGATGTGAATGAATATATACTATTTTAGCATAGTGAGTAAGGTAGATGGTGCATTGGCACCTAAAGATGTTAAACAGTGACAATGCACCAGGGGGAGAAATGTAACCCTGATTTAGGGTTTAAACAACACTTATACTGAGTTAGTTATAATATGGTGACTAATATGGAGTATAAGCATATATATTATTCATATATAAAAGTTAATGGATGTTGTAATACTGTATGCATGTTTTGAGGTAAATAATACAGTTCACATATATGTAATTGTATGTACATTGATGTAAATGTAGTGGTGAATACAATTAAGGCTTATTTTATGGTTTCACAGTGTATCTAAAGGGTTAATGTCCTTGTGCTCCTAACTGTCAATCACCTAGTGGGGTGATTGCCAGTGGGCGGAGCATCACCTCAGAGTGGGTCATGTGACTACTAGAGAGGGGTGGAGAGGTGCTGTGAGTGTAGCTGAGGGAGAGACTGCATATCCCTTGGTGAGAGGACATAGTTTTTTGCTGCTCCGGCCGTCGCCCGCATTAGAGCTGAGCGGTATACATTGCGGCGGCCGGAGGGGGCTTAGTGTGTGTAGCCAGAACAGGGCTTCCTTACTGTAAAGGTGGTGACAGCAGCATTGAGACTCAGCACTGTTCATAGAACCCGGCATCAGCGCTAGCCAACTCACCCAGCAGTATTGGAAGGGCGCACCTATGACAGGGAGACAGAGAGGGTTCCTCCTATTACCGGCACAGACTCTGACAGCCACAACAAAGAAGCCAGGACCAGCAGCAGAGGCTCCATTCTGTGTGGCTGTCAGTGTAAGGGAGGAGTCGGGGGAGCATCCTGCTGCAGCATCACTAGATGGTAGAAGTGTGAGTGCATAATCCAGCCATTTATATTACCCCTACACTAAGCACAGCAAGCCATAGATGACTATTGTACATAGTCAATTTCATATTGGGACTAAGGACTCCAGGGCTAGGCCGCAATAATGGCTACTAAGCAGGAGGATAGCAATGGGTCACAGTAGTCAGAGTGACCTATAATGACAGTTCCATGTATGGCTTAATCATAGTGCTAAGGAGAAGGTAGAAAGCACTGGGTATATATATATGTAACAGGAGGAGTGGAGTGAAACTTGAACTGTTTAACGCTTCATAAATAGTTTTAAAACTCCCCCATATATCAGCATCACATCAGTCAAAGGAGAGCCAGAGACATTGTTCCGCAGCGCTAAATAGAAAGTAACACCCTAAAGCTGCCACCTAATGTGTGTATTTATGCCCCTGAATTAGCAGAATTAGAGTCAAGGACATTAAAGGTAGCCATACTACAGTGACATTGGATGGATGTTAAAGCCTCTTAGCCACAAAGGATTAGAATATCATCCCGATTCAAGGACTAGCTTGTGGCACTTTAATACAACTGTGTTATATGTATATTCGTGAACCCGTAAGAAGGACTGACACGTAAGAGACTATTAGTTATAAAGTTAAAGGATTTGAGCTCGCTGTGACTATGATAAGAGAAACCATCTCTTGCAGATATATTTAATATAGACTCATCCTAAGAGACAACAATAATTTGAGGCATACAGGAATCGAAAAGCTATATATGCTCTGAAATATAGAAAGCATCAGCTACTTCAAATGGAAACAAGGACGCAGCATAACAAAGGTTTATCATACCAGCTTCTTAGGAGTTTAGTTTAATACTGGACAACTACGGTAACATTTTTACTGAGGAAAGGATACAGATTCCTTGGTAATCAACTGTTGATGTTACTATCTATGAGCTAAATAGATACTTTCTGTTATCTGCCAAGGAGGAACTATAAGTAACCTTATAGGAGAAAGTAATCGCTACCATAAGTAGACTGAGCCAAACATCTTTCTCTTTAACTGAAGGGAGAACTGATAGTTGATACTAAAACATAGTGTCAGACATTCTGTATTAACTGCTGTTATTTTTAGGAAGTTTATGGGCCCTTATAGTGCACTATCATATTAAGAGTACCCGGGTCACTCTAACACCTAAGGGTGTCTTGAAAAGAAAAAGGATTTGTTGTATTGCATGCAGGTACTGTGTATAGGCCTAATTGACAGGGGGTTAGCATGGATTAATGACTTAAAGGGGAATGTGTAATTGATGAAATGTTAATGTATACTTAATCCATTTGGTACTGGTCATTAAAGTGTTATACTTTCCATGTGTGTGTGGTCCGTCTGGAAGTTGATCTGAAGATCCTGGAAGAAAGAGACAGGTATATTAGATAATATATCTATGATATAAGGGAATCATCCCCTAAGGATAGAGATCAGGCTTACTCAAGCAAACCTTAACGGTAGTTAAATACTACACATAGCTTGAGTGGAGGCACAGCTATTAGGTAACCATCCCTTAATAGAATACATAGACAGCTCTCGTTCAAGGTATTGAGGGTAGGGTTACATTTGGAGGCACCGCGTGAGATAGAAGTTACACTCAGGCCCTGTTACACCACAGGTGTCAGCTGCCATTAATTATTATTGATAAAGTCCTCACATCCCTAAAAATAAAATACAAATATGGGAAAGAAGCAAAGGAACAGGGAGAAGGTTGGACATAAAGCCATTGCTGTATCAGTTGGGAGAGTTGAAGCCATTAGAGAATGTAAAAGTATGGACAAACAAGAGTACCATAAGGGACCAGGCTTAAAGGAAGAGGTGACATGCAAGTTTGTGGGAACTTTTGTAAATAACCTAGGTGTGGAAAATGAAAAAATATTAGATGTCCCTGTAGAGTTGGAGAAGAGAAAGAAAAAATCAAAGGACAAGAAAGTCAGACTTGATCCCCACCTAAAGGATAGTGAGGGAGGTGTTAGTGACAACCTTGCTCATACTTTGGTCGCTAACATGGATTATGGAATGAAAGGAGATAAGAATATTCTACCACTGAAAGAGAGAGTTCCAGGGGAAGTGAAGATAGATGTAGGTATACAGAAATTAGAAACTGTGCTAAAGCAAATAGCTGAGGATTATAAGAAACATGGACAATTAGTATTAGCTCTGCCAAAAGATCAACAGAAGGACCTGCTTTCCCTGTTTCCAACTTCCATTGAGGAACCAGCAAGAAGAGATAGCCCAGTGGATCTACAGACCCCGATAGAGGTGATAAGACATATAGCACTGGACAGGTCTAAACATATTTATCAGTTGTTGGAGGTTCTAGATGAAACCCGATGGAAGCTAAAAGAAGAACAGATGTTTAACACCAAAATTGATGAGAGGAACGAAGAGCTTGAAAGAGAACTTTGGTTTATAGAGAGAGAGATGGAAACCATGGCATCTGATGAAAGACAAACCAGAGTGGATCAGGAGCAACAAAAGTTGATAATGTACCAGCAGCAGGAAGACAATATTCATTCTCTGGAATCAAAAATAACTGAGTTGTCTGAATTATTGGAAGTGGGTAAAGAAACTGAAAAGGAGGATCATATTCGTCTGAATGAAATGAAAGAAAGACTGTCTCAGCTAGATTCTGAGAATAAAATACTCAAGGATGCCAACTTCCTAAACAACTGTCCTGAAGACCGTATCCATGAATTTTCTATGCGACCGGATACTAAGGACATAGCATTACAGACTGAGGTAGTGGATGGTATATTGCTGAGACAATCTTCTATGAATAAAGTTGATAGTAAAGGGACACAGTATATGTCTCTCAAAATGACTGGCACAGTAATATGGTTCCATGTGAAGAAAGGCTATGGCTTCATTAAAAGGCATGACACCGGAGAAGACATATTTGTACATTGGACATCCATAACGAAGAATAACCCCCTAAAACTGTTGTACAGTGTAGGAGATGGAGAGAAAGTAGAATTTGAAGTGTTGGAAGGGGAAAAGGGTGTACATGCAGCAAATGTGACTGGCATAGGTGGAGTACCAGTGAAAGGGAGTCGATTTGCTCCAAACCGACGAGGATCATACAGCTATTGTTATCAACCACGAGAAAAAGCGGTTGATGAAGGAAGTGCATATTCAGAACAAAGGCAAGGGAGAGATCCAGCTCCATGTCATCCTTCTACAACCTTACATTACCGACCTCTCTCGAGATTCAATGGTAGATTAAATCAGTCCCAGGATCAAGAAACGGAAAATTCAGATGCTAAAGACTCGATAACTTTAGAAGCTTCGTCAGAGAAAGAAACTAGTCTCAGTGACAATCGTAGTGAGGTACATGATAACTTTACCCTAGCACAATCTCTTAAATCTTCCATCCGAAGTCCAGTACTAAAAGAAGTCAATAAATCAGGTGTAGAAGAGCTAGGGAAACCAGCACGATCCGAGAACACTATCCCTGGGAGGCATGAAGGCTATGTAGTTCCATCCCTCCCTATTTGGCCAACAGTTAAAATGGTTGAGATGAGGTGGCTTGCTAATGGATGTGAATGAATATATACTATTTTAGCATAGTGAGTAAGGTAGATGGTGCATTGGCACCTAAAGATGTTAAACAGTGACAATGCACCAGGGGGAGAAATGTAACCCTGATTTAGGGTTTAAACAACACTTATACTGAGTTAGTTATAATATGGTGACTAATATGGAGTATAAGCATATATATTATTCATATATAAAAGTTAATGGATGTTGTAATACTGTATGCATGTTTTGAGGTAAATAATACAGTTCACATATATGTAATTGTATGTACATTGATGTAAATGTAGTGGTGAATACAATTAAGGCTTATTTTATGGTTTCACAGTGTATCTAAAGGGTTAATGTCCTTGTGCTCCTAACTGTCAATCACCTAGTGGGGTGATTGCCAGTGGGCGGAGCATCACCTCAGAGTGGGTCATGTGACTACTAGAGAGGGGTGGAGAGGTGCTGTGAGTGTAGCTGAGGGAGAGACTGCATATCCCTTGGTGAGAGGACATAGTTTTTTGCTGCTCCGGCCGTCGCCCGCATTAGAGCTGAGCGGTATACATTGCGGCGGCCGGAGGGGGCTTAGTGTGTGTAGCCAGAACAGGGCTTCCTTACTGTAAAGGTGGTGACAGCAGCATTGAGACTCAGCACTGTTCATAGAACCCGGCATCAGCGCTAGCCAACTCACCCAGCAGTATTGGAAGGGCGCACCTATGACAGGGAGACAGAGAGGGTTCCTCCTATTACCGGCACAGACTCTGACAGCCACAACAAAGAAGCCAGGACCAGCAGCAGAGGCTCCATTCTGTGTGGCTGTCAGTGTAAGGGAGGAGTCGGGGGAGCATCCTGCTGCAGCATCACTAGATGGTAGAAGTGTGAGTGCATAATCCAGCCATTTATATTACCCCTACACTAAGCACAGCAAGCCATAGATGACTATTGTACATAGTCAATTTCATATTGGGACTAAGGACTCCAGGGCTAGGCCGCAATAATGGCTACTAAGCAGGAGGATAGCAATGGGTCACAGTAGTCAGAGTGACCTATAATGACAGTTCCATGTATGGCTTAATCATAGTGCTAAGGAGAAGGTAGAAAGCACTGGGTATATATATATGTAACAGGAGGAGTGGAGTGAAACTTGAACTGTTTAACGCTTCATAAATAGTTTTAAAACTCCCCCATATATCAGCATCACATCAGTCAAAGGAGAGCCAGAGACATTGTTCCGCAGCGCTAAATAGAAAGTAACACCCTAAAGCTGCCACCTAATGTGTGTATTTATGCCCCTGAATTAGCAGAATTAGAGTCAAGGACATTAAAGGTAGCCATACTACAGTGACATTGGATGGATGTTAAAGCCTCTTAGCCACAAAGGATTAGAATATCATCCCGATTCAAGGACTAGCTTGTGGCACTTTAATACAACTGTGTTATATGTATATTCGTGAACCCGTAAGAAGGACTGACACGTAAGAGACTATTCGTTATAAAGTTAAAGGATTTGAGCTCGCTGTGACTATGATAAGAGAAACCATCTCTTGCAGATATATTTAATATAGACTCATCCTAAGAGACAACAATAATTTGAGGCATACAGGAATCGAAAAGCTATATATGCTCTGAAATATAGAAAGCATCAGCTACTTCAAATGGAAACAAGGACGCAGCATAACAAAGGTTTATCATACCAGCTTCTTAGGAGTTTAGTTTAATACTGGACAACTACGGTAACATTTTTACTGAGGAAAGGATACAGATTCCTTGGTAATCAACTGTTGATGTTACTATCTATGAGCTAAATAGATACTTTCTGTTATCTGCCAAGGAGGAACTATAAGTAACCTTATAGGAGAAAGTAATCGCTACCATAAGTAGACTGAGCCAAACATCTTTCTCTTTAACTGAAGGGAGAACTGATAGTTGATACTAAAACATAGTGTCAGACATTCTGTATTAACTGCTGTTATTTTTAGGAAGTTTATGGGCCCTTATAGTGCACTATCATATTAAGAGTACCCGGGTCACTCTAACACCTAAGGGTGTCTTGAAAAGAAAAAGGATTTGTTGTATTGCATGCAGGTACTGTGTATAGGCCTAATTGACAGGGGGTTAGCATGGATTAATGACTTAAAGGGGAATGTGTAATTGATGAAATGTTAATGTATACTTAATCCATTTGGTACTGGTCATTAAAGTGTTATACTTTCCATGTGTGTGTGGTCCGTCTGGAAGTTGATCTGAAGATCCTGGAAGAAAGAGACAGGTATATTAGATAATATATCTATGATATAAGGGAATCATCCCCTAAGGATAGAGATCAGGCTTACTCAAGCAAACCTTAACGGTAGTTAAATACTACACATAGCTTGAGTGGAGGCACAGCTATTAGGTAACCATCCCTTAATAGAATACATAGACAGCTCTCGTTCAAGGTATTGAGGGTAGGGTTACATTTGGAGGCACCGCGTGAGATAGAAGTTACACTCAGGCCCTGTTACACCACAGGTGTCAGCTGCCATTAATTATTATTGATAAAGTCCTCACATCCCTAAAAATAAAATACAAATATGGGAAAGAAGCAAAGGAACAGGGAGAAGGTTGGACATAAAGCCATTGCTGTATCAGTTGGGAGAGTTGAAGCCATTAGAGAATGTAAAAGTATGGACAAACAAGAGTACCATAAGGGACCAGGCTTAAAGGAAGAGGTGACATGCAAGTTTGTGGGAACTTTTGTAAATAACCTAGGTGTGGAAAATGAAAAAATATTAGATGTCCCTGTAGAGTTGGAGAAGAGAAAGAAAAAATCAAAGGACAAGAAAGTCAGACTTGATCCCCACCTAAAGGATAGTGAGGGAGGTGTTAGTGACAACCTTGCTCATACTTTGGTCGCTAACATGGATTATGGAATGAAAGGAGATAAGAATATTCTACCACTGAAAGAGAGAGTTCCAGGGGAAGTGAAGATAGATGTAGGTATACAGAAATTAGAAACTGTGCTAAAGCAAATAGCTGAGGATTATAAGAAACATGGACAATTAGTATTAGCTCTGCCAAAAGATCAACAGAAGGACCTGCTTTCCCTGTTTCCAACTTCCATTGAGGAACCAGCAAGAAGAGATAGCCCAGTGGATCTACAGACCCCGATAGAGGTGATAAGACATATAGCACTGGACAGGTCTAAACATATTTATCAGTTGTTGGAGGTTCTAGATGAAACCCGATGGAAGCTAAAAGAAGAACAGATGTTTAACACCAAAATTGATGAGAGGAACGAAGAGCTTGAAAGAGAACTTTGGTTTATAGAGAGAGAGATGGAAACCATGGCATCTGATGAAAGACAAACCAGAGTGGATCAGGAGCAACAAAAGTTGATAATGTACCAGCAGCAGGAAGACAATATTCATTCTCTGGAATCAAAAATAACTGAGTTGTCTGAATTATTGGAAGTGGGTAAAGAAACTGAAAAGGAGGATCATATTCGTCTGAATGAAATGAAAGAAAGACTGTCTCAGCTAGATTCTGAGAATAAAATACTCAAGGATGCCAACTTCCTAAACAACTGTCCTGAAGACCGTATCCATGAATTTTCTATGCGACCGGATACTAAGGACATAGCATTACAGACTGAGGTAGTGGATGGTATATTGCTGAGACAATCTTCTATGAATAAAGTTGATAGTAAAGGGACACAGTATATGTCTCTCAAAATGACTGGCACAGTAATATGGTTCCATGTGAAGAAAGGCTATGGCTTCATTAAAAGGCATGACACCGGAGAAGACATATTTGTACATTGGACATCCATAACGAAGAATAACCCCCTAAAACTGTTGTACAGTGTAGGAGATGGAGAGAAAGTAGAATTTGAAGTGTTGGAAGGGGAAAAGGGTGTACATGCAGCAAATGTGACTGGCATAGGTGGAGTACCAGTGAAAGGGAGTCGATTTGCTCCAAACCGACGAGGATCATACAGCTATTGTTATCAACCACGAGAAAAAGCGGTTGATGAAGGAAGTGCATATTCAGAACAAAGGCAAGGGAGAGATCCAGCTCCATGTCATCCTTCTACAACCTTACATTACCGACCTCTCTCGAGATTCAATGGTAGATTAAATCAGTCCCAGGATCAAGAACGGAAAATTCAGATGCTAAAGACTCGATAACTTTAGAAGCTTCGTCAGAGAAAGAAACTAGTCTCAGTGACAATCGTAGTGAGGTACATGATAACTTTACCCTAGCACAATCTCTTAAATCTTCCATCCGAAGTCCAGTACTAAAAGAAGTCAATAAATCAGGTGTAGAAGAGCTAGGGAAACCAGCACGATCCGAGAACACTATCCCTGGGAGGCATGAAGGCTATGTAGTTCCATCCCTCCCTATTTGGCCAACAGTTAAAATGGTTGAGATGAGGTGGCTTGCTAATGGATGTGAATGAATATATACTATTTTAGCATAGTGAGTAAGGTAGATGGTGCATTGGCACCTAAAGATGTTAAACAGTGACAATGCACCAGGGGGAGAAATGTAACCCTGATTTAGGGTTTAAACAACACTTATACTGAGTTAGTTATAATATGGTGACTAATATGGAGTATAAGCATATATATTATTCATATATAAAAGTTAATGGATGTTGTAATACTGTATGCATGTTTTGAGGTAAATAATACAGTTCACATATATGTAATTGTATGTACATTGATGTAAATGTAGTGGTGAATACAATTAAGGCTTATTTTATGGTTTCACAGTGTATCTAAAGGGTTAATGTCCTTGTGCTCCTAACTGTCAATCACCTAGTGGGGTGATTGCCAGTGGGCGGAGCATCACCTCAGAGTGGGTCATGTGACTACTAGAGAGGGGTGGAGAGGTGCTGTGAGTGTAGCTGAGGGAGAGACTGCATATCCCTTGGTGAGAGGACATAGTTTTTTGCTGCTCCGGCCGTCGCCCGCATTAGAGCTGAGCGGTATACATTGCGGCGGCCGGAGGGGGCTTAGTGTGTGTAGCCAGAACAGGGCTTCCTTACTGTAAAGGTGGTGACAGCAGCATTGAGACTCAGCACTGTTCATAGAACCCGGCATCAGCGCTAGCCAACTCACCCAGCAGTATTGGAAGGGCGCACCTATGACAG
>NW_026969512.1:0-2500 GCF_028390025.1 Pseudophryne corroboree
CACTCCCCCCCTCTCAATCGTGTATTACCTCGGCTGGCCAGCGGGGGGCGCCGCGGCGGGGACACGGGCGGACCGGGTACATTTCATCTGTTTGGGGCGAGTGCTTTTTTGAAATTTTTTTTTATCTTTTAGTCTCGTTCCGTTCTTCCCTTCAACTGGCCTGCGGGGGGCGCCGTGCGCGCGGACCGGCGTCCACCCCTGGCCGCTCCGGGACTTTGCATTCAAACGGGTGGGGTGTTTTTCATTTTTTGCCCCTGTTTTTCACTCCCCCCCTCTCAATCGTGTATTACCTCGGCTGGCCAGCGGGGGGCGCCGCGGCGGGGACACGGGGGAGGGTTCATCCGGGCGGACCGGGTACCTTTCGTCTGTTTGGGGCGAGTGCTTTTTTGAAATTTTTTTCATTTTATTTTTGTCCTCCCTTCGACCGGCCAGCGGGGGGCGCCGCGCGCGCGGACCGTCGGGGCCCGGGGCCCTG
Organism: Pseudophryne corroboree; assembly: GCF_028390025.1. Taxonomy (NCBI): domain Eukaryota; kingdom Metazoa; phylum Chordata; class Amphibia; order Anura; family Myobatrachidae; genus Pseudophryne; species Pseudophryne corroboree. The sequence continues at coordinate 476 of NW_026969512.1, forward strand.
CGTCCCACTTACTTTCGCCCGACGGGAATCGTTTCTTTTGTTTTTATCCGAGAGGACACACGGAATCTGCACCCCCCGCAGTGGCGTCAGGCGGCCACCGGGGGGCGCCGCGGCGGGGATCGGGGGGGGCGCCCGGGAGCCGCCTGCCCGTCCGCTGGGCCAAGGGGGCCGGGGCGGGTCACGCGCCGCCGTCCCCCCCCGATCGTCTCGCTCCGAGCCGCCTCTGGCCACCGGGGGGCGCCGTCGGGTGGCGCGGGGGCGCCCCCGCCGCCCGCCGCCTCCCCCCGCACGCGTCGGGCCTCCCCCCGGGCCCCCGCGGGCCGGGGGACGCGGCCGGCGAGCGTCGGACTCCAGCGCGGAAGTGTCGCGGATGAGTGCGGACCGGGGCGCCCGCGGCCCAGCGGCACTTCCAGGGGCTCGGGGAGGAGATGGTTGAAGCCTGGGTGAAGCGCGCCCTCGGCCGTCCGTGTCGCTACCCGCCGGAGAACACCTCCGCCGGATCAGTAGGTACCAACGAGGCGAGCGAGAGAGCCGGGACTCTGTCCGGGGCCGAAAAGCCTGTTTCCCTGGAGCTTTTGCGAAACGACCCGTGACAGAAGATGCGCGGAGCTCAGAGATCAGCATGGGCAGGGCCTTCTTGCATCCGATTTTGCCCAGGCAGGGCTCCAGGAACCGGGTTACAAAAAGCAAAAAGCCCTGGAGCTCAAACGAAAGGTTTAGTGACAAGATAGCCGTGGAGCTCCGATAACAGCATGGCAGGACCAGGATGGGGCCTATAAAGGGTCCACGGCGGGCATCCGTTGGAGCCCGACGTACGGGCCGGGCACGTCTCCTTCTCCCCCGGAGGCAGCGCCCCCCGGCGGGCCAAATCGGGTACTGCAATTTGTGGAAGTTTCGCAGATGAGTGCGGACCGGGGCGCCCGCGGCCCAGCTGCACTTCCAGGGGCTCGGGGAGGAGACGGTTGAAGCCTGGGTGAAGCGCGCCCTCGGCCGTCCGTGTCGCTACCCGCCGGAGAACACCTCCGCCGGATCAGTAGGTACCAACGAGGCGAGCGAGAGAGCCGGGACTCTGTCAGGGGCCGAAAAGCCCGTTTCCCTGGAGCTCCTGCGAAAGGACCCGTGGCAGAGCAGGCACGGAGCTCGGAGAGCAGCAGGGCCGGAGCTCGGAGAGCAGCAGGGCCAGGGCTCCCTCCCTTCCATAGGCTGCCCAGGCAGGGCTCCAGGAGCCCGGTACCAGCTCTCCCCGTCCGACAGCCTCCTCTCTGGAAGCGGAGAGCGGACGCAGTCGGGCTCCCGGACCGGGGCCCTGGGAGAGGGTTTGGGAGAGCCCTGCCGGGAGCCACCGGGACGGGCCCGTGCGGACGGGTGCGCGGCGCCCCCCGGCGGTCGAAGGCGGAACCGCGGAGGTCTCTCTATCTCTCTCTCTCTCTCTCTCTCTTTCTCCGGGACTCCCGGCCTCCCGTTCCCCCGACTCCCCCTTCCGAGGCCGAGACGGGGCAGCGCCGGGCGTCCGGCGGAGCCCGGCGCCAGGCCCGGCCCGTCCCCCTCTTCCCCCGGCGGCAGCGCCCCCCGGCGGGCCGAATCGGGTACTGCAATTCGCGGAAGTTCAGCCGATGAGTGCGGACGGGCACCCCTCGGGCCGGGAGGCGGCTCCAGGAGCCCGGGGAAGCGTCGGAGGACGCTCCGCGAGAGCGTCGCGCGCGCCGCCCGTCCCGCTACGCCCGAGGGAACCGGCCAGAGAGCATCACAGGTGGCGAACAGAGTCAAGCCGGAAAAGAGAAAACGGAGGGCTGCGGTTGACGCGAGAGAAGGGCCCCACGTCTCCCATTTCCGCAACCCGATCGATGTGGCACCCCGCGCCCCGGCGGGGAGGGACGATCGCTCGGCCGGAACCCAGGGGTCTCGGCCGGCTCCAGGCGAACCCGACCCTCCCTCTGCCCACGGCGCGCCCGGAACCCCTCCGCCCGGAGAGGGCGTCCGGTCCCCAGGCGTCCGCCCGAGCGCTCCGGTCTCCGGAGCCGGGCG
>NW_026969512.1:12500-15000 GCF_028390025.1 Pseudophryne corroboree
GGAGACCTCCTCCCCGCCGCCGCCGTACCGGACACATCGCAAATTCACAACGGTGGATTATTATTATTATTATTATTTTTTTTTTTTACGCGGCCAGCAGGGGGCGCCGCGCGCGCGGACTGGCGCTCGTGAACACTGCATTTAAATCGGTGGTGTGTTTTTGTCTTTTGCCTGGTTTTTTTTAATCTCAATCGTGTATTACCTCGGCTGGCCAGCGGGGGGCGCCGCGGCGGGGACACGGGCGGACCGGGTACATTTCATCTGTTTGGGGCGAGTGCTTTTTTGAAATTTTTTTTTATCTTTTAGTCTCGTTCCGTTCTTCCCTTCAACTGGCCTGCGGGGGGCGCCGTGCGCGCGGACCGGCGTCCACCCCTGGCCGCTCCGGGACTTTGCATTCAAATGGGTGGGGTGTTTTTCATTTTTTTGCCCTTTTTTTTTCCACTCCCCCCCTCTCAATCGTGTATTACCTCGGCTGGCCAGCGGGGGGCGCCGCGGCGGGGACACGGGCGGACCGGGTACATTTCATCTGTTTGGGGCGAGTGCTTTTTTGAAATTTTTTTTTATCTTTAAGTCTCGTTCCGTTCTTCCCTTCAACTGGCCTGCGGGGGGCGCCGTGCGCGCGGACCGGCGTCCACCCCTGGCCGCTCCGGGACTTTGCATTCAAACGGGTGGGGTGTTTTTCATTTTTTGCCCCTGTTTTTCACTCCCCCCCTCTCAATCGTGTATTACCTCGGCTGGCCAGCGGGGGGCGCCGCGGCGGGGACACGGGGGAGGGTTCATCCGGGCGGACCGGGTACCTTTCGTCTGTTTGGGGCGAGTGCTTTTTTGAAATTTTTTTCATTTTATTTTTGTCCTCCCTTCGACCGGCCAGCGGGGGGCGCCGCGCGCGCGGACCGTCGGGGCCCGGGGCCCTGCGTCCCACTTACTTTCGCCCGACGGGAATCGTTTCTTTTGTTTTTATCCGAGAGGACACACGGAATCTGCACCCCCCGCAGTGGCGTCAGGCGGCCACCGGGGGGCGCCGCGGCGGGGATCGGGGGGGGCGCCCGGGAGCCGCCTGCCCGTCCGCTGGGCCAAGGGGGCCGGGGCGGGTCACGCGCCGCCGTCCCCCCCCGATCGTCTCGCTCCGAGCCGCCTCTGGCCACCGGGGGGCGCCGTCGGGTGGCGCGGGGGCGCCCCCGCCGCCCGCCGCCTCCCCCCGCACGCGTCGGGCCTCCCCCCGGGCCCCCGCGGGCCGGGGGACGCGGCCGGCGAGCGTCGGACTCCAGCGCGGAAGTGTCGCGGATGAGTGCGGACCGGGGCGCCCGCGGCCCAGCGGCACTTCCAGGGGCTCGGGGAGGAGATGGTTGAAGCCTGGGTGAAGCGCGCCCTCGGCCGTCCGTGTCGCTACCCGCCGGAGAACACCTCCGCCGGATCAGTAGGTACCAACGAGGCGAGCGAGAGAGCCGGGACTCTGTCCGGGGCCGAAAAGCCTGTTTCCCTGGAGCTTTTGCGAAAGGACCCGTGACAGAAGATGCGCGGAGCTCAGAGATCAGCATGGGCAGGGCCTTCTTGCATCCGATTTTGCCCAGGCAGGGCTCCAGGAACCGGGTTACAAAAAGCAAAAAGCCCTGGAGCTCAAACGAAAGGTTTAGTGACAAGATAGCCGTGGAGCTCCGATAACAGCATGGCAGGACCAGGATGGGGCCTATAAAGGGTCCACGGCGGGCATCCGTTGGAGCCCGACGTACGGGCCGGGCACGTCTCCTTCTCCCCCGGAGGCAGCGCCCCCCGGCGGGCCAAATCGGGTACTGCAATTTGTGGAAGTTTCGCAGATGAGTGCGGACCGGGGCGCCCGCGGCCCAGCTGCACTTCCAGGGGCTCGGGGAGGAGACGGTTGAAGCCTGGGTGAAGCGCGCCCTCGGCCGTCCGTGTCGCTACCCGCCGGAGAACACCTCCGCCGGATCAGTAGGTACCAACGAGGCGAGCGAGAGAGCCGGGACTCTGTCAGGGGCCGAAAAGCCCGTTTCCCTGGAGCTCCTGCGAAAGGACCCGTGGCAGAGCAGGCACGGAGCTCGGAGAGCAGCAGGGCCGGAGCTCGGAGAGCAGCAGGGCCAGGGCTCCCTCCCTTCCATAGGCTGCCCAGGCAGGGCTCCAGGAGCCCGGTACCAGCTCTCCCCGTCCGACAGCCTCCTCTCTGGAAGCGGAGAGCGGACGCAGTCGGGCTCCCGGACCGGGGCCCTGGGAGAGGGTTTGGGAGAGCCCTGCCGGGAGCCACCGGGACGGGCCCGTGCGGACGGGTGCGCGGCGCCCCCCGGCGGTCGAAGGCGGAACCGCGGAGGTCTCTCTATCTCTCTCTCTCTCTCTCTCTCTTTCTCCGGGACTCCCGGCCTCCCGTTCCCCCGACTCCCCCTTCCGAGGCCGAGACGGGGCAGCGCCGGGCGTCCGGCGGAGCCCGGCGCCAGGCCCGGCCCGTCCCCCTCTTCCCCCGGCGGCAGCGCCCCCCGGCGGGCCGAATCGG
>NW_026969512.1:25000-27500 GCF_028390025.1 Pseudophryne corroboree
CATCCATCCGTCCGTTATTTCATTTGCTGTCTGTATGTACGGAGCCCGGGCCGCGGAAGCCGGAGGGAGCCCGGGCTGCGGAAGCCGGCGAGATCCCTGGCTGTTCTTCTCTTCCATCCATCCGTCCGTTATTTCATTTGCTGTCTGTATGTACGGAGCCCGGGCCGCGGAAGCCGGAGGGAGCCCGGGCTGCGGAAGCCGGCTGGAGCCCGGGTTGCGGAAGCCGGCGAGAGCCCGGGCTGCGGAAGCCGGCGAGATCCCTGGCTGTTCTTCTCTTCCATCCATCCGTCCGTTATTGCCGGCGAGATCCCTGGCTGTTCTTCTCTTCCATCCATCCGTCCGTTATTTCATTTGCTGTCTGTATGTACGGAGCCCGGGCCGCGGAAGCCGGAGGGAGCCCGGGCTGCGGAAGCCGGCGAGAGCCCGGGCTGTTCTTCTCTTCCATCCATCCGTCCGTTATTTCATTTGCTGTCTGTATGTACGGAGCCCGGGCCGCGGAAGCCGGAGGGAGCCCGGGCTGCGGAAGCCGGCGAGATCCCTGGCTGTTCTTCTCTTCCATCCATCCGTCCGTTATTTCATTTGCTGTCTGTATGTACGGAGCCCGGGCCGCGGAAGCCGGAGGGAGCCCGGGCTGCGGAAGCCGGCTGGAGCCCGGGTTGCGGAAGCCGGCGAGAGCCCGGGCTGCGGAAGCCGGCGAGATCCCTGGCTGTTCTTCTCTTCCATCCATCCGTCCGTTATTTCATTTGCTGTCTGTATGTACGGAGCCCGGGCCGCGGAAGCCGGAGGGAGCCCGGGCTGCGGAAGCCGGCGAGAGCCCGGGCTGTTCTTCTCTTCCATCCATCCGTCCGTTATTTCATTTGCTGTCTGTATGTACGGAGCCCGGGCCGCGGAAGCCGGAGGGAGCCCGGGCTGCGGAAGCCGGCGAGATCCCTGGCTGTTCTTCTCTTCCATCCATCCGTCCGTTATTTCATTTGCTGTCTGTATGTACGGAGCCCGGGCCGCGGAAGCCGGAGGGAGCCCGGGCTGCGGAAGCCGGCGAGAGCCCGGGCTGTTCTTCTTTTTTTTTTTCCCTTTCATTTATTTCCCCCCACCAGGGTGCGCCGACGAGGGGAGACCTCCTCCCCGCCGCCGCCGTACCGGACACATCGCAAATTCACAACGGTGGATTATTATTATTATTATTATTTTTTTTTTTTACGCGGCCAGCAGGGGGCGCCGCGCGCGCGGACTGGCGCTCGTGAACACTGCATTTAAATCGGTGGTGTGTTTTTGTCTTTTGCCTGGTTTTTTTTAATCTCAATCGTGTATTACCTCGGCTGGCCAGCGGGGGGCGCCGCGGCGGGGACACGGGCGGACCGGGTACATTTCATCTGTTTGGGGCGAGTGCTTTTTTGAAATTTTTTTTTATCTTTTAGTCTCGTTCCGTTCTTCCCTTCAACTGGCCTGCGGGGGGCGCCGTGCGCGCGGACCGGCGTCCACCCCTGGCCGCTCCGGGACTTTGCATTCAAATGGGTGGGGTGTTTTTCATTTTTTTGCCCTTTTTTTTTCCACTCCCCCCCTCTCAATCGTGTATTACCTCGGCTGGCCAGCGGGGGGCGCCGCGGCGGGGACACGGGCGGACCGGGTACATTTCATCTGTTTGGGGCGAGTGCTTTTTTGAAATTTTTTTTTATCTTTAAGTCTCGTTCCGTTCTTCCCTTCAACTGGCCTGCGGGGGGCGCCGTGCGCGCGGACCGGCGTCCACCCCTGGCCGCTCCGGGACTTTATTCAAACGGGTGGGGTGTTTTTCATTTTTTGCCCCTGTTTTTCACTCCCCCCCTCTCAATCGTGTATTACCTCGGCTGGCCAGCGGGGGGCGCCGCGGCGGGGACACGGGGGAGGGTTCATCCGGGCGGACCGGGTACCTTTCGTCTGTTTGGGGCGAGTGCTTTTTGAAATTTTTTTCATTTTATTTTTGTCCTCCCTTCGACCGGCCAGCGGGGGGGCGCCGCGCGCGCGGACCGTCGGGGCCCGGGGCCCTGCGTCCCACTTACTTTCGCCCGACGGGAACCGTTTCTTTTGTTTTTATCCGAGAGGACACACGGAATCTGCACCCCCCGCAGTGGCGTCAGGCGGCCACCGGGGGGCGCCGCGGCGGGGATCGGGGGGGGCGCCCGGGAGCCGCCTGCCCGTCCGCTGGGCCAAGGGGGCCGGGGCGGGTCACGCGCCGCCGTCCCCCCCCGATCGTCTCGCTCCGAGCCGCCTCTGGCCACCGGGGGGCGCCGTCGGGTGGCGCGGGGGCGCCCCCGCCGCCCGCCGCCTCCCCCCGCACGCGTCGGGCCTCCCCCCGGGCCCCCGCGGGCCGGGGGACGCGGCCGGCGAGCGTCGGACTCCAGCGCGGAAGTGTCGCGGATGAGTGCGGACCGGGGCGCCCGCGGCCCAGCGGCACTTCCAGGGGCTCGGGGAGGAGATGGTTGAAGCCTGGGTGAAGCGCGCCCTCGGCCGTCCGTGTCGCTACCCG
>NW_026969513.1:0-37514 GCF_028390025.1 Pseudophryne corroboree
AACTGGGGTTTCAAGACGTTCCCCCTCACCGATTGTTCAAATCGGCCTTAGTCAGCAGGGAGAAGGTTTTTATTCAAGCCTCTTCGTGCTCCCGAAGCCGGACGGCTCAGTCAGACCAATCTTAAATCTGAAATCCCTCAATTTCTACCTAAAGAAATTCAATTTCAAGATGGAATCTCTCAGGGTAGGGATCTCCAGTCCGGAGGAAGGAGATTTCATGGTTTTGGTAGACATAAGGATGCCTAATTACATGTTCCCGTTTAGCCACTGCATCAAGCTACCTGAGGTTTGCAATTCAGGATTGTCATTACCAATTTCAGACGTTGCCGTTTGGTCTGTCCACGGCTCCGAGGATTTTCACCAGGGTGATGGTGGAAATGATGGTTCTCCTTCGCAAGCAAGGAGTCACAATTATGCCGTACTTGGATGATCTCCTGATAAAGGCGAGATCCAGGGACCAGTTGGTGCAAAACATCTACTCTCCCTGACAGTTCTTCAACAACATGGTTGGCTCCTAAACTTGCCAAAATCGCAGTTGGTCCCAATGACGCGGTTGTTGTTTCTGGGAGTCATACTGGACACAGAAGAGGCTTTCTTCCAGTGGAAAGGCTATGGAGTTCCAGAGTCTGGTCAAACAAATTCTGAAACAAGCAAGAGTGTTAATCCATCAATGCATTCTGTTGCTGGGGAAGATGGTTGCGGCCTACGAGGCCATTCAGTTTGGCAGGTTCCATGCCAGAGTGTTCCAGTGGGACCTGTTGGACAAGTGGTCCGGATCCCACCTACACATGCACCGGAGGATAATCCTGTCTTCCAAGACCAGAATCTTACTCCATTGGTGGCTGCACAGTTCTCACCTCCTAGAGGGGCGATGGTTCGGGATCCAGGACTGGATCCTAGGGACCATGGATGCAACCCTCCGAGGCTGGGGAGCAGTCACACAGGGGGAAAACATCCAAGGAAGATGGTCAAGTCAGGAAAGTTTTCTCCACATAAATGTTCTGGAGTTAAGGGCCATTTAATAACTGCAGACACAGTACGCACTGGGACGGGTGCCCAGCATCCTCTACGGACTAAGAGAAAAGGATTTACCGGTAGGTATTAAAATCCTATTTTCTCTAACGTCCTAGAGGATGCTGGGGACTCCGTAAGGACCATGGGGATAGATAGGCTCCGCAGGAGACATGGGTACTTTAAGAAAGACTTTAGTTCTGGGTGTGCACTGGCTCCTCCCTCTATGCCCCTCCTCCAGACCTCAGTTTGATACTGTGCCCAGTGGAGACTGGGTGCTTTTCAGGAGCTCTCCTGAGCTTTCTGACAGAAAGTATTTTGTTAGGTTTTTAATTTTCAGGGAGCACTGCTGGCAACAGACTCCCTCATCGAGGGACTGAGGGGAGAGAAGCAGCCCTACTCTCTGAGTTGCAAGGTCCTGCTTCTTAGGCTACTGGACACCATTAGCTCCAGAGGGATTGGTACGCAGGATCTCACCCTCGCCGTCCGTCCCAGAGCCGCGCCTCCGTCCCCCTTGCAGAGCCGGAAGATAGAAGCCGGGTGAGTATGAGAAGAAAAGAAGACTTCAGAGGCGGCAGAAGACTTCATGATCTTCACTGAAGTAACGCACAGCACTGCAGCTGTGCGCCATTGCTCCCATACACCTCACACACTCCGGTCACTGTAAGGGTGCAGGGCGCAGGGGGGGGGGGGGGCACCCTGGGCAGCAATATAAACCTCTTTTTGGCAAAAATATAACACATATACAGCGGGGCACTGTATATATGTATGAGCCCCCGCCAATTTTACAGTTTAAGCGGGACAGAAGCCTGCCGCCGAGGGTGCGGGGCTTCTCCCTCAGCACTCACCAGCGCCATTTTTTCTTCACAGCACCGCTGAGAGGAAGCTCCCCGGACTCTCTCCTGCTTATACCACGGTAGACAAGAGAGTTGAAAAGAGGGGGGGGGCACATAATTTGGCGCAAATTACATGCTGCAGTACTACTGGGCAAACATTAAGTTACTGTGTATTCCTGGGTTATATAGCGCTGGGGTGTGTGCTGGCATACTCTCTCTCTGTCTCTCCAAAGGGCCTTGTGGGGAAACTGTCTTCAGAAAAAGCATTCCCTGTGTGTGTGGTGTGTCGGTACACGTGTGTCGACATGTCTGAGGAAGAAGGCTATATTAGAGAGGAGCAGGAGCAAATGAATGTGGTGTCTCCGCCGACAGCTGATTGGATGGATATGTGGAATTTTTTAAATGCTAGTGTAAACTCATTGCACAAAAGATTAGACAAGGCTGAAGCTTTGGGACAGTCAGGGTCTCAACCCATGCCTGATCCTATGTTGCAGGGACTGTCAGGGTCTCATAAGCGCCCACTATCCCAGATTGTTGACACAGATACAGACACGGATTCTGACTCCAGTGTCGATTACGATGATGCAAAGTTACAGCCAAAATTGGCAAAATCCATTCGATATATGATTATGGCAATAAAAGATGTTTTGCACATCACAGAGGAACCCCCTGTCCCTGACAAGAGGGTACATATGTACAAGGTGAAAAAGCCTGAGGTAACCTTTGAGGGGGTCACACGAGCTGAACGAGTTATGTGAAAAAGCTTGGGAATCTCCAGATAAAAGACTGCAGATTTCCAAAAGGATTCTTATGGCGTATCCTTTCCCATCAATGGATAGGTTACGATGGGAATCCTCCCCTAGGGTGGACAAAGCATTAACACGCTTATCCAAGAAGGTAGCCCTCCCGTCCCAGTATACGGCTACCCTCAAAGAGTCTGCTGACCGCAAACAGGAGATTACCCTGAAGTCCATTTATACACATTCAGGTACCTTACTCAGACCGGCAATTGCGTCGGCCTGGGTGTGTAGTGCTGTAGCGGCATGGACGGATACCTTATCTGAGGGGATGGATACCCTAGATAAGGATACTATTTTATTGACCCTGGGGCACATAAGAGATGCTGTCCTATATATGTGTGTATGCAAACTACAGGTGGTGCTGCAGGGCTCACACCCTTTTACTTGTCTTGTAGAGCAACTCTGGAGCTGTTTCTGGGTCCACCTGCTGCAAGAAATCAGCTTGAATGCTTCAGGGGCTGGGGCATGGCCAACATGAGCCCACACTGATGGGGGGTGGGGGTGTATAAAGCGATTTAGGGGTCATCCAAGCGCAACCCCACAAAGGCCGCCATGCCCTGCGTGACCCTTTTCTCTTTTCATATGCAGACGAGGGTTGCAGCCAACTATGCCCACTGCTTGGATGACATCACTATATGCAAATCCATCTGCTGCAGGCCTTCCCCCAGGAATGCTTGCAGTAGTTGTTGCATTTGGTTTGTTGTTTGGGGGTGCTTCAGTATTAGGCAGCCTTCTGCCCTCCCACATTCGTCTGAAAATGTGTTCTCCCTGCAGTTGTTGTTCCCAGATGAGAGTTCCCTTGTGCTTCCTCAGTTGAATCTCCTTAACTTGACAGGGGTGTGCCCGAGCAGCCGCCCTCCACAGCCCTATCCCAACACATACTTATCTTGCATATGAGATCTCTTGATCATGAAGATAGTTCTCACAGGGTGAGGTTCATCCATTACATTTTAAAGTAGGAAGGTACAAATTACATATTCAAATTACATATATGTGCTGGATTCAAATGTTTTCCCCCCTTCCTTTCTCAATTGTGCCCATCAGCAGCTATTCTAATGTTGCTGCCAATGGGTGTGACGCATTCATTTCTTCTGTGGGGTACACTGGACTCCACAAGGATTCACATTGTATATGTACACCAGAGTAGGATCTTGATCTGAGGCACCAACAGGCTCAAAGCTTTTGACTGTTCCCAAGATGCTCAGCGCCCCCTCCTCTATAACCTCGCTTCCATGAACAGGGAGCTCAGTTTGTAGTTGGTGCCTTCAGTAGCAGGCCACTTAACAGGGGGCTGCCTCAGGCAGCCTAATCTTAGCTATTAATTTTGGCAAGAAAAGAAGAACTTTTTTTATAAGAATCTACAAGGGCTGCAGCAGGCTAGGTCTAATAGACCTCTTTACTGCAGCTCCATCACTCCCAGTGGCGCAGTATACTCCCGTGCCCCGGTTGCTGGGTCACTGCAGCGGAGGCTCCGGTTTCTTCCTAAGGTCAGTCACACACACACCGCCCTCCGGGATCACGAGGCCGCTGATGGGGGCGGGCCGTGTGCGCACTGGCGTGGACACTGATTACTGGGCAGCCGCTCCACTAGCCACCAGGGACAGTTAAGGAGCACAGCTCTGGGGTTTTTTCTCCTATATTAACCCCATTTTGTACTACCCGCAGTGCATTGTGATAGGTAATGGGGCCTGATTCAGGTTGGATCGCAATCCAACTGCAAAAACTGCTAAGAGCATACGCATCCGCCTGCATTTTCTGCGGCACCCCGCAGATAATGCGATCACCTCTGCCTGTGAATCGGTGAAGGGGGGGGGGGTAGGGGGGTCAACAACACTCCATTTCCAAGTCGGAGATGGAGCGGTGCGGGGGCACGGTTTCAAAATGGGGTCAGCAACGGAGAAACAGGAGGCGTGGTCAGAGCAGCTGCATGACATCACATGGGCCGGACTCTGCCAGTGGAGCCCCAGCGTCATGAGGTAGATTTTGTAGAGGCCGGGGAGGACTTCTGTTCCTGGGAACTAGCTGTGTTGTGCAGCTTTATTCCTCTGCACCTACCTCTGGCAAGAAAGGACGCACCTCGCACTTTCTTGTTTCTTTGTGACCGAAAGGACTGCATTTGATAATGCGGAGCTTTCTTATGCTGTGAGGGAACATAAGGTAAAAAATTTGATTTTCCAACTGTAGCTGTGCGTGTTAATGCTTTGTCCATCCTACGGGAGGATTTCCATCGTAACCTATCCGTTGATGGAAAAGGATACGCCATAAGAATCCTTTTGGAAATCTGCAGTCTTTTATCTGGAGATTCCCAAGCTTTTTCACATAACTCGTTCAGCTCGTGTGACCCCCTCAAAGGTTACCTCAGGCTTCTTTCCCTTGTACATATGTACCCTCTTGTCAGGGACAGGGGGTTCCTCTGTGATGTGCAAAACATCTTTTATTGCCATAATCATATATCGAATGGATTTTGCCAATTTTGGCTGTAACTTTGCATCATCGTAATCGACACTGGAGTCAGAATCCGTGTCGGTATCTGTGTCAACAATCTGGGATAGTGGGCGCTTATGAGACCCGGACAGTCCCTGCAACATAGGATCAGGCATGGGTTGAGTCCCTGACTGTCCCAAAGCTTCAGCCTTGTCTAATCTTTTGTACAATGAGTTTACACTAGCATTTAAAACATTCCACATATCCATCCAATCAGGTGTCAGCGGAGACACCACATTCATTTGCTCCCGCTCCTCTCTAATATAGCCTTCTTCCTCAGACATGTCGACACACGTGTACCGACACACCACACACACAGGGAATACTTTTTCTGAAGACAGTTTCCCCACAAGGCCCTTTGGAGAGACAGAGAGAGAGTATGCCAGCGCACTCCCCAGCGCTATATAACCCAGGAATAACACAGTAACTTAATGTTTGTCCAGTAGCGCTGCTGTATGTAATTTGGGCCGAATTATGTGCCCCCCCTCTCTTTTCAACCCTCTTCTCTACCGTGGTATAAGCAGGGGAGAGTCCGGGGAGCTTCCTCTCAGCGGTGCTGTGGAGAAAAAATGGCGCTGGTGAGTGCTGAGGGAGAAGCCCCGCCCCCTCGGCGGCGGGCTTCTGTCCCGCTTAAACTGTAAAATTGGTGGGGGCTCATACATATATACAGTGCCCAGCTGTATATATGTTATATTTTTGCCAAAAAGAGGTATATATTGCTGCCCAGGGCGCCCCCCCTGCGCCCTGCACCTTTACAGTGACCGGAGTATGTGAGGTGTATGGGAGCAATGGCGCACAGCTGCAGTGCTGTGCGCTACCTCAGTGAAGATCATGAACTCTGTGGAGCCCGTCTATCCCCATGGTCCTTACGGAGTCCCAAGCATCCTCTAGGACGTTAGAGAAACTAGGATTTTAATACCTACCGGTAAATCCTTTTCTCTTAGTCTGTTGAGGATGCTGGGCACCCGTCCCAGTGTGTACTGTGTCTGCAGTTATTAAATGGCCCTTAACTCCAGAACATTTATGTGGAGACAACTTTCCTGACTTGACCATCTTCCTTGGACGTTTTCCCCAGCCTCGGAGGGTTGCATCTGTGGTCCCTAGGATCCAGTCCTGGATCCCGAACCATCGCCCCTCTAGGAGGTGAGAACTGTGCAGCCACCAATGGAGTGAGATTCTGGTCTTGGAAGACAGGATTATCCTCCGGTGCATGTGTAGGTGGGATCCGGACCAATTGTCCAACAGGTCCCACTGGAACACTCTGGCATGGAACCTGCCAAACTGAATGGCCTCGTAGGCCACAACCATCTTCCCCAGCAACTGAATGCATTGATGGATTAACACTCTTGCTGGTTTCAGAATTTGTTTGACCAGACTCTGGATCTCCATAGCCTTTCCACTGGAAGAAAACCTCTTCTGTGTCCAGTATGTGTTATGATTCCAGCACTCTGGTCAGAGAAGATCTTATGGCAAGGACCGGAGCACTGGAACGGAATGCTGGGGAAGGGAGCAGGACAGGAAAATAGCCCCTGGCGCCCTAACTCTGTTGTCTCACCCGTGTTGTCAGAAATCCCCTGCGAGACTATGGTTTCTTGAGCCCTTGGCAGCTGCGTTTGAAGGGCGGATTATGTCTGCCCAACTTCGATGCCCCCCGGTCTTAATGAGAGACAAAGGGAAACCCGAGACAGGGTGATAACAAGAGGCCCTCTAACTAAACAACCAGGCCAGGGGCTAAGCAAACTCAAAACTATAATATGTGCGGAGAAACCGCCAGGAAAAAGGACAACCAAAATATCCACTTGTCCAATTCTCCTACCCGGCACCGCCGAGTACCAGAGAGGACTTGTGGAAGCGGAACCCTCCACAAATGCTCCAAACACAAAATATAAAAGGTAAAGCGGCTGAGCCGCACCACACGGCAGAGCCGCAACTCACGAACACCACTGGATATAAAACGGTGATCAGTCAGGACTCCAGGGAACCAAACGACCTCTTGGGATGAGATGACAACTCCCGAATACCGGACTTCTGCGGACTGGAATGACCGGATACAGCAGGACTGGAAACAGACTCTCAGCAAACAAAGGCAGCATGCAGGAAGCTATTACCGGCATCTGTGAGAAGCCCTGGGAGTGTATTTAACAAGGAGTCCTCCAATCAGCTGCTAAAGGCTGATTAGAATAAATGCCGTGCAGCTGCCTTGCTGCACGGCCAGAGAGCAGGTGAATATCTTAATTTCCTAAAGCCTAGCAACGGGGAACGCGGTCCACCAGTGGCGTCCCCGTTGCTAGGGTCCGTGCGGCTCAGCGCGCCCGGCGTCTAGCGTTGCTAGGGAGCCGGCGGCTGTACGTGCACGGCATCTCTAGTTGCTAGGCGCCGGGCCGCGCAGACCATCAAGCGGACCCCGGCGCCTAACAGTACCCCCCCTTGAGGAGGGGTCAAGGAACCCCTAAAGCCAGGTTTCTGAGGAAATTCCCGAAAAAATGCCCTCTTGAGCCTCGGGGCATGAAGATCCTTATCCAGGACCCAAGACCTTTCCTCCGGACCATAGCCTTTCCAGTGAACCAGAAAATACAGCCGATCCCGGGACAATTTGGAATCGAGAACCTTCTCTACGAAGAACTCCTGTTGTCCCTGTACATCCACTGGAGATCTACCCTGAGAGATCTTCCGAGGAAATCTACTGGAAGAAACGTATTGTTTCAACAGGGAACAATGAAACGTATTTCCAATCCTGAGAGATCTTGGTAAACGTAACCGAAAGGCAACTGGGTTGACTCTTTTAATAATAAGAAATGGCCCAATAAATTTGGGTCCCAGTCTAGCTGAGGATTGTCGAAGCCTGATGTTGCGAGTCGACAACCACACCCTATCTCCCACCTTAAAAGTGCAAGGATGTCGGAGCCTGTCAGAAAATTTCTTCTCTCGAAAGGCCGCTTTTCTGAGAGCAAGGTGCACCTTTTTCCAAATGGCTCTGAGATGGGAGGTTAAGGTAAGCGAGGAGACTGAGGAATGATGAAAAAAAGAATTAGCTCTGGGGTGAAAACCAAAAACTGAAAAGAATGGAGACTCTTTAGTGGAGGAATGACAAGAATTATTGTAAGCAAATTCAGCCAACGGAAGAAACTCGGACCAATCATTCTGGAGTTTGGCTGAATACAAGCGCAAATATTGTTTCAATGATTGGTTAACTCGTTCGGTTTGCCCGTTGGATTGTGGGTGGTAACCGGATGTTAACGACAATTTCATCTTCAATGAGGCACAAAAACATTTCCAGAATTGTGCGATGAATTGTGGACCCCGATCAGAAACAATATCAGTAGGTAACCCATGAAGCCTGAATACATGGCGGAGAAACAAAACTGCCAACCCTTGGGCAGAAGGCAATCGAGGAAGAGCAATAAAATGAGCCATTTTACTAAAACGGTCCACTACCACCCATATGACTCGGAATCCGGCTGAAAGGGGAAGGTCAACCACAAAATCCATGGAAATATGAGACCACGGCCTGAGAGGAACATTTAAGGGCATAAGTTGCCCGATGGGCAAGGAACGGGGAACCTTATGCTGTGCACAAACCTGACATGAATAAACAAATTCCTTGACGTCTTTAGAAAGACCAGGCCACCATACTGAGCGAGAGACTAACTCCAATGTCTTAGAGACTCCTGGATGCCCTGAAACTTTGTTATCATGGAATTCCGTTAAAACAGTAACTCTCAAAAACTCAGGGACGTAAAGACGACCAGCAGGAGTAATTCTAGGAGCTTGGTGTTGAAGCTGTTTTAACTGGGTAAATAAATCTTGTGTGAGGCCCGCCCAGATGACCGAAGATGGAAGTATGGGGGTAACAGGATTGTTATTGTGAACCGGAAGAAAGCTATGTGACAGGGCATCAGCCTTAGTATTCTTGGAACCAGGCCTGAAAGTGATTATAAATTTGAAACGCGTAAAAAATAATGCCCAACGTGCCTGCCGGGCATTAAGCCGCTTAGCCGATTCAATCTATTGCAGGTTCTTATGGTCAGTCAATACCGAAATAGTATGTTTTGCTCCCTCCAGCCAATGCCTCCACTCCTCGAAAGCCCATTTTACCGCCAGTAACTCCCGATTACCAACGTCATAGTTGGATTCAGCGGAGGAGAATTTCCTGGACATAAAGGCACAAGGATGTAACTCCAGAGACTCCGGATCCTTTTGAGAAAGGATAGCCCCCACTCCAACCTCCGAGGCATCAACCTCCACCACAAAGGGCAATTCCGGATTAGGATGTCTGAGGACTGGAGCCGAGACAAAGGCTTGTTTCAAGGCCCGGAAGGACAACTCAGCTTCACGCGACCAGTTGGTAGGATCCGCTCCTTCTTTGTCAGAGCTACAATGGGAGCAACCAGGTCAGAAAAAGAATGAATGAACCTCCTATAATAATTCGCAAACCCTAAAAAACGCTTAATTGCTTTTAAATTGGTGGGTTGCGCCCAACTAAGGATGGCCTGGAGTTTCTTTGGTTCCATGGAAAATCCCTGAGGGGAAATTATGTACCCTAAAAAAGATACTTCCGTGACATGAAACTCACACTTCTCCAGCTTGGCATATAAATGATTCTCACATAACTTTTGAAGAACCAGACGCACCTGGGTAACATGTTGTTCC
The DNA here is from genome assembly GCF_028390025.1 of Pseudophryne corroboree. Lineage (NCBI taxonomy): Eukaryota > Metazoa > Chordata > Amphibia > Anura > Myobatrachidae > Pseudophryne > Pseudophryne corroboree. The sequence continues at coordinate 9,782 of NW_026969513.1, forward strand.
ATTGATTTAGAAAAAATCAGGATGTCGTCTAAGTAAACGACCACGAATTTCCCTAGGAAGTCACGGAGCACATCGTTAATGAGGTCTTGAAAAACTGCCGGAGCATTGGACAGGCCGAACGGCATCACCAGGTATTCGTAGTGACCCGACTGAGTACTGAAGGCCGTTTTCCACTCATCTCCAGATTTAATTCGGATGAGGTTGTACGCTCCTCTAAGGTCAATTTTAGAAAAAATCACAGCAGAACGTAACTGATCAAAGAGTACAGAAATCAACGGCAAAGGATAGGTGTTTTTAACTGAGATCTTATTCAGGGCTCTAAAATCAATGCAAGGTCTAAGCGAGCCATCCTTTTTCTCCACAAAGAAGAAGCCTGCACTTAAAGGAGATTTTGATGGTCTAATAAATCCTTTCTCAAGGCTCTCCTTTACATAATCATTCATAGCCGCAGTTTCTGGCCCGGATAATGCATATAATCTTCCCTTTGGCAATGCGGCACCAGAAATTAACTCAATAGCACAATCATAAGGCCGATGGGGAGGCAGAATGTCCGCATTGCCTTTGGAGAAAACATCAGCAAACTCCTGGTATTCCACCGGAATGAGTTCTGGAATGATAGCTGCTACTCTGACTGGAAACGTGATACATTCCTTATCACAAAAAGTACCCCAATGTGAAATCTCCCCCGACCGCCAATCAATGGTGGGATTATGAAAGGCCAGCCAAGGGTGACCCAGAACAACTGGAACTGCTGGGCAATGTGTAAGAAAGAACTCGATTTTCTCGGAATGTAGAGCTCCTACTGTAAGTAGTACAGGGGGTGTACGGAGAGAAATAATCCCATTAGACAGCGGACTCCCATCTAAGCCATGCATGGTGACACACCTACCCAAAGGTAACTGAGGAATGCCTAAGGCCTTAGCCCAAGTTAAATCCATAAAGTTTCCTGCAGCTCCACTGTCAACAAAAGCCGACACCAAAGAACTGAGGCTGCCAAAGGAAACTTTAACTGGGACTAAAAGGGAGTTATTCGAGGAGATAAGCTGCAGACCTAGGTGAACCCCCTCACAATTCACCTGGTCAAAGCGTTTCCCGACTTGTTCGGACAATTACGAGCAAAATGTCCCTTACCCCCACAGTACAGACAAAGACCAGAATTTTGCCTTCTGGCTCTTTCTTCAGGAGACAGCCGGGAGAGACCCATCTGCATGGTCTCCTCTACGTCTTCAGGAATGGAATATACACACGGACTTGACCTTACAGGTGCTCCTTTTTCAGCCCTCCGCTCTCTGAGACGACGATCAATCTTAATAGAAAGCTCCATGAGTTTATCGAGAGTCTCAGGAGCGGGGTACTGAAGGAGACTGTCTTTTATAGACTCTGATAAGCCGAGGCGAAACTGACTGCGCAGGGCTGGGTCATTCCAGCCACAGTCGTTCGACCAACGGCGAAACTCCGTACAATAAACCTCTGCAGGATTTCTACCCTGTCTGAGAGCGCGCAACTGACTTTCAGCGGACGCCTCTCTATCAGGGTCATCATACAAGAGCCCTAAAGACTCAAAAAAAGCGTCAATTGACAACAATGCCGGATCCTCTGCTCTTAAACCAAATGCCCAGGTCTGAGGATCCCCCTGGAGCAAAGAAATAATAAACCCGACCCGCTGAGATTCAGTACCCGAGGAAGTCGGTCTTAAACGAAAATAAAGTTTACAGGATTCTTTAAAATTAAAAAAACTCTTTTCTATCACCAGAAAAACGGTCAGGCAAATGCATCTTTGGTTCAGGGACTACCCTTGGGGAAGCTCGCAAAAGATCTTCCTGCGACTTCACCCGAAGAGAAAGATCCTGAACCATCTGAGTAAGTTCTTGAATCTGGCTGACTAAGAGCTGACCAGGATTTGGCCCTAAACCTGTTGGATTCATGAGGCAGATAAACTCTCACAAAACTGAATGAGAAAAAATTAAACCCCGTTTAATTTTAAGTTTTGGTATGGCCGGTAATAATGTTATGATTCCAGCACTCTGGTCAGAGAAGATCTTATGGCAAGGACTGGAGCACTGGAACGGAATGCTGGGGAAGGGAGCAGGACAGGAAAATAGCCCCCGGCGCCCTAACTCTGTTGTCTCACCCGTGTTGTCAGAAATCCCCTGCGAGACTATGGTTTCTTGAGCCCTTGGCAGCCGCGTTTGAAGGGCGGATTATGTCTGCCCAACTTCGATGCCCCCCGGTCTTAATGAGAGACAAAGGGAAACCTGAGACAGGGTGATAACAAGAGGCCCTCTAACTAAACAACCAGGCCAGGGGCTAAGCAAACTCAAAACTATAATATGTGCGGAGAAACCGCCAGGAAAAAGGACAACCAAAATATCCACTTGTCCAATTCTCCTACCCGGCACCGCCAAGTACCAGAGAGGACTTGTGGAAGCGGAACCCTCCGCAAATGCTCCAAACACAAAATATAAAAGGTAAAGCGGCTGAGCCGCAACACACGGCAGAGCCGCAACTCACGAACACCACTGGATATAAAACGGTGATCAGTCAGGACTCCAGGGAACCAAACGACCTCTTGGGATGAGATGATAACTCCCGAATACCGGACTTCTGCGGACTGGAATGACCGGATACAGCAGGACTGGAAACAGACTCTCAGCAAACAAAGGCAGCATGCAGGAAGCTATTACCGGCGTCTGTGAGAAGCCCTGGGAGTGTATTTAACAAGGAGTCCTCCAATCAGCTGCTAAAGGCTGATTAGAATAAATGCCGTGCAGCTGCCTTGCTGCACGGCCAGAGAGCAGGTGAATATCTTAATTTCCTAAAGCCTAGCAACGGGGAACGCGGTCCGCCAGTGGCGTCCCCGTTGCTAGGGTCCGTGCGGCTCAGCGCGCCCGGCGTCTAGCGTTGCTAGGGAGCCGGCGGCTGTACGTGCACGGCGTCTCTAGTTGCTAGGCGCCGGGCCGCGCAGACCATCAAGCGGACCCCGGCGCCTAACAGTATGACTCCCAAAAACAACAACCGCGTCATTGGGACCAACTGCGATTTTGGCAAGTTTAGGAGCCAACCATGTTGTTGAAGAACTGTCAGGGAGAGTGCAATGTTTTGCACCAACTGGTCCCTGGATCTCGCCTTTATCAGGAGATCATCCAAGTACGGGATAATTGTGACTCCTTGCTTGCGAAGGAGAACCATAATTTCCGCCATCACCCTGGTGAAAATCCTCGGAGCCGTGGACAGACCAAACGGCAATGTCTGAAATTGGTAATGACAATCCTGAATTGCAAACCTTAGGTAGCTTGAGGCAGTGGCTAAATGGGAACATGTAAGTAGGCATCCTTTATGTCTACCAAAACCATGAAATCTCCGTCCTCCGGACTGGAGATCACTGCCCTGAGAAATTCCATCTTGAAATTGAATTTCTTTAGGAAGAAATTGAGGGATTTCAGATTTAAGATTGGTCTGACTGAGCCGTCCGGCTTCGGGACCACGAAGAGGCTTGAATAAAAACCTTCTCCCTGCTGACTAAGGCCAATTTGAACAATCGGTGAGGGGGAACGTCTTGAAACCCCAGTTTGTACCCTTGGGACACTATTTGTAAAACCCACGAGTCCAGGTCCGAATGAATCCAGAACTGACTGAAGAGTTTTAGACGTGCCCCCACTGGTGTGGGCTCCTGCAAGAAAGCCCCAGTGTCATGCAGTGGATTTGGCAGAAGCAGAGGACAATCTCTGGTCCTGCGATCTTGAAGAGGATACAGACCTCTTCCTTTTCCTTCCTTTACCTGCAAAGAAAGGGGAATCTAAACTTCTTGCATATCTATTGGGCAAAAATGACTGCGGTAGATAATGATGCGTCTTCATCCGTTGACAGGGAACATAGGGCAAGAAGCTTGACTTACCATTGAAATGAGGATGCATCTTGCTGCCTTTCCAATGAAGCAAGTTTAATTTAGTAATAGGTGAAAAACCATCCTTACAAAGGTGTTAATCAGAGACTTGGCTTTGTGGACACTTTTCAGAGAACAAATTTGTTAGCATAAAAATAAAGCCAGAAAATGAAGAGCTGTTTAATCACTCAATTGGATTTTTCTGCCAGCATATTTTTTTTCTCTGCAACCCACTGCTAAATTGTGCTTTCTAGCTGTTTTTATAAAATCACTGAATCAAATCTAACTCTGATTACATCAGAGAAGGCCAGGTACCCTACACCATAACAGGGGGTTTGAAATTTTGACTTGTCTACTTAAAGATCACCAAAATCTGATAACAAGGTCAATTAGGTCCCTGGGTGGGATTGAACCACCAACCTTATGGTTAATAGCCGTACATACTAACTGATTGCGCCACAGAGACACTTTGCAAAAGTCCATACTGACAAAGGCTAATAAGCATTCATCTAAAACGTTTCCTAGAAAAACTTTAAAAAGTCAATAATCTGGAGAGTTTTAGTAAGATGTTTCTTCCATCAACCAACGAAGAAACACATTGGTACTTTCCCATGATGAGTGAGTGCTTCAGGATCTCTTGCACTTACATGTGCAGCAGAGTACTGCAATGGAAGCATGCTGGGCCCATAACCCAGAGGTAGGCAGATTGAAACTATCCTCTGCTATATGCATTTTTTTTTGTTAATTAAAGTAATCCAAAACTGGGATTGATATTTTGTCTCTTTTATTTTTACTTAAAGTACAATAACTTTTACCATTTTAATTTGTTTTAATAGTATATTGACAGTATTGTTTTCTTTCAAAAATCCACTTCATTTTCTTTACCCTATTATTAAAATGGTAATTGACAAAAACAAACTACATTGTCACCAGAAGAGCAATACAAAATGTACAAGTGATATATTAAAATCATCTTTCCAGCTTGAATTTCAATGATGCATTGGGTCAACAATTTTGTGAGAAACGTCTTCACCCTTAAATAAAGATTTTCTTAATTCCTTATCTGTGTGCTAATTAGATATCACCTTGTTTTAACATTAAACAGACTTCCACATGAGAAAGCAGCAAGGATGCAGTGGCGTTAATGTTTCCTGGTGTCAACCTGTATTATTTCAGTAGACATTGAAATGAGGATACATCTTGCTGCCTTTCCAATGAAGCAAGTTTAATTTAGTAATAGGTGAAAAACCATCCCTACAAAGGTGTTAATCAGAGACTTGGCTTTGTGGACACTTTTCAGAGAACACATTTGTTAGCATAAAAATAAAGCCAGAAAATGAAGAGCTGTTTAATCACGCAATTTGATTTTTTTGCCAGCATATTTCTTTTTCTCTGCAACCCACTGCTAAATTGTGCTTCCTAGATGTTTTTATAAAATCACTGAATCAAATCTAACTCTGATTACATCAGAGAAGGCCAGGTACCCTACACCATAACAGGGGGTATGAAATTTGACTTGTCTACTTAAAGATCACCAAAATCTGATAACAAGGTCAATTACGTCCCTGGGTGGGATTGAACCACCAACCTTTTGGTTAATTGCCGTACACACTAACTGATTGCGCCACAGAGACACTTTGCAAAAGTACATACTGACAAATGCTAATAAGCATTCATCTAAAACGTTTCCTAGAAAAACTTAAAAAAGTCAATAATCTGGAGAGTTTTTGTAAGATGTTTCTTCTATCAACCAACGAAGAAACACATTGGTACTTTCCCATGATGAGTGAGTGCTTCAGGATCTCTTGCACTTACATGTGCAGCAGAGTACAGCAATGGAAGCATGCTGGGCCCATAACCCAGAGGTAGGCAGATTGAAACTATCCTCTGCTATATGCATTTTTTTGTTTGTTAATTAAAGTAATCCAAAACTGGGATTGATATTTTGGCTCTTTTATTTTTACTTAAAGTACAATAACTTTTACCATTTTAATTTGTTTTAATAGTATATTGACAGTATTGTTTTCTTTCAAAAATCCACTTAATTTTCTTTACCCTATTATTAAAATGGTAATTGACAAAAACAAACTACATTGTCACCAGAAGAGCAATACAAAATGTACAAGTGATATATTAAAATCATCTTTCCAGCTTGAATTTCAATGATGCATCGGGGCAACGATTTTGTGAGAAACATCTTCACCCTTAAATAAAGATTTTCTTAATTCCTTACCTGTGTGCTAATTAGATATCACCTTGTTTTCACATTAAACAGACTTCCACATGAGAAAGCAGCAAGGATGCAGTGGCGTTAATGTTTCCTGGTGTCAACCTGTATTATTTCAGTAGACATTGAAATGAGGATGCATCTTGCTGCCTTTCCAATGAAGCAAGTTTAATTTAGTAATAGGTGAAAAACCATGCTTACAAAGGTGTTAATCAGAGACTTGGCTTTGTGGACACTTTTCAGAGAACAAATTTGTTAGCATAAAAATAAAGCCAGAAAATAAAGAGCTGTTTAATCACTCAATTGGATTTTTCTGCCAGCATATTTTTTTTCTCTGCAAACCACTGCTAAATTGTGCTTCCTAGCTGTTTTTATAAAATCACTGAATCAAATCTAACTCTGATTACATCAGAGAAGGCCAGGTACCCTACACCATAACAGGGGGTTTGAAATTTTGACTTGTCTACTTAAAGATCACCAAAATCTGATAACAAGGTCAATTACGTCCCTGGGTGGGATTGAACCACCAACCTTTTGGTTAATAGCCGTACATACTAACTGATTGCGCCACAGAGACACTTTGCAAAAGTACATACTGACAAAGGCTAATAAGCATTCATCTAAAACGTTTCCTAGAAAAACTTTAAAAAGTCAATAATCTGGAGAGTTTTTGTAAGATGTTTCTTCCATCAACCAACGAAGAAACACATTGGTACTTTCCCATGATGAGTGAGTGCTTCAGGATCTCTTGCACTTACATGTGCAGCAGAGTACAGCAATGGAAGCATGCTGGGCCCATAACCCAGAGGTAGGCAGATTGAAACTATCTTCTGCTATATGCATTTTTTTTTTGTTAATTAAAGTAATCCAAAACTGGGATTGATATTTTGGCTCTTTTATTTTTACTTAAAGTACAACAACTTTTACCATTTTAATTTGTTTTAATAGTATATTGACAGTATTGTTTTCTTTCAAAAATCCACTTCATTTTCTTTACCCTATTATTAAAATGGTAATTGACAAAAACAAACTACATTGTCACCAGAAGAGCAATACAAAATGTACAAGTGATATATTAAAATCATATTTCCAGCTTGAATTTCAATGATGCATTGGGGCAACGATTTTGTGAGAAACATCTTCACCCTTAAATAAAGATTTTCTTAATTCCTTATCTGTGTGCTAATTAGATATCACCTTGTTTTCATATTAAACAGACTTCCACATGAGAAAGCAGCAAGGATGCAGTGGCGTTAATGTTTCCTGGTGTCAACTTGTATTATTTCAGTAGACATTGAAATGAGGATGCATCTTGCTGCCTTTCCAATGAAGCAAGTTTAATTTAGTAATAGGTGAAAAACCATCCTTACAAAGGTGTTAATCAGAGACTTGGCTTTGTGGACACTTTTCAGAGAACAAATTTGTTAGCATAAAAATAAAGCCAGAAAATGAAGAGCTGTTTAATCACTCAATTGGATTTTACTGCCAGCATATTTTTTTCTCTGCAACCCACTGCTAAATTGTGCTTCCTAGCTGTTTTTATAAAATCACTGAATCAAATCTAACTCTGATTACATCAGAGAAGGCCAGGTACCCTACACCGTAACAGGGGGTTTGAAATTTTGACTTGTCTACTTAAAGATCACCAAAATCTGATAACAAGGAAAATTAGGTCCCTGGGTGGGATTGAACCACCAACCTTATGGTTAATAGCCGTACATACTAACTGATTGCGCCACAGAGACACTTTGCAAAAGTCCATACTGACAAAGGCTACTAAGCATTCATCTAAAACGTTTCCTAGAAAAACTTTAAAAAGTCAATAATCTGGAGAGTTTTTGTAAGATGTTTCTTCCATCAACCAGTGAAGAAACACATTGGTACTTTCCCATGATGAGTGAGTGCTTCAGGATCTCTTGCACTTACATGTGCAGCAGAGTACTGCAATGGAAGCATGCTGGGCCCATAACCCAGAGGTAGGCAGATTGAAACTGTCCTCTGCTATATGCATTTTTTTTTGTTAATTAAAGTAATCCAAAACTGGGATTGATATTTTGTCTCTTTTATTTTTACTTAAAGTACAATAACTTTTACCATTTTAATTTGTTTTAATAGTATATTGACAGTATTGTTTTCTTTCAAAAATCCTCTTCATTTTCTTTACCCTATTATTAAAATGGTAATTGACAAAAACAAACTACATTGTCACCAGAAGAGCAATACAAAATGTACAAGTGATATATTAAAATCATCTTTCCAGCTTGAATTTCAATGATGCATTGGGGCAACGATTTTGTGAGAAACATCTTCACCCTTAAATAAAGATTTTCTTAATTCCTTATCTGTGTGCTAATTAGATATCACCTTGTTTTCACATTAAACAGACTTCCACATGAGAAAGCAGCAAGGATGCAGTGGCGTTAATGTTTCCTGGTGTCAACCTGTATTATTTCAGTAGACATTGAAATGAGGATACATCTTGCTGCCTTTCCAATGAAGCAAGTTTAATTTAGTAATAGGTGAAAAACCATCCCTACAAAGGTGTTAATCAGAGACTTGGCTTTGTGGACACTTTTCAGAGAACAAATTTGTTAGCATAAAAATAAAGCCAGAAAATGAAGAGCTGTTTAATCACGCAATTTGATTTTTTTGCCAGCATATTTCTTTTTCTCTGCAACCCACTGCTAAATTGTGCTTCCTAGATGTTTTTATAAAATCACTGAATCAAATCTAACTCTGATTACATCAGAGAAGGCCAGGTACCCTACACCATAACAGGGGGTATGAAATTTGACTTGTCTACTTAAAGATCACCAAAATCTGATAACAAGGTCAATTACGTCCCTGGGTGGGATTGAACCACCAACCTTTTGGTTAATAGCCGTACACACTAACTGATTGCGCCACAGAGACACTTTGAAAAAGTACATACTGACAAATGCTAATAAGCATTCATCTAAAACGTTTCCTAGAAAAACTTAAAAAAGTCAATAATCTGGAGCGTTTTTGTAAGATGTTTCTTCTATCAACCAACGAAGAAACACATTGGTACTTTCCCATGATGAGTGAGTGCTTCAGGATCTCTTGCACTTACATGTGCAGCAGAGTACAGCAATGGAAGCATGCTGGGCCCATAACCCAGAGGTAGGCAGATTGAAACTATCCTCTGCTATATGCATTTTTTTTTTGTTAATTAAAGTAATCCAAAACTGGGATTGATATTTTGGCTCTTTTATTTTTACTTAAAGTACAATAACTTTTACCATTTTAATTTGTTTTAATAGTATATTGACAGTATTGTTTTCTTTCAAAAATCCACTTCATTTTCTTTACCCTATTATTAAAATGGTAATTGACAAAAACAAACTACATTGTCATCAGAAGAGCAATACAAAATGTACAAGTGATATATTAAAATCATCTTTCCAGCTTGAATTTCAATGATGCATTGGGTCAACAAATTTGTGAGAAACATCTTCACCCTTAAATAAAGATTTTCTTAATTCCTTACCTGTGTGCTAATTAGATATCACCTTGTTTTCACATTAAACAGACTTCCACATGAGAAAGCAGCAAGGAAGCAGTGGCGTTAATGTTTCCTGGTGTCAACTTGTATTATTTCAGTAGACATTGAAATGAGGATGCATCTTGCTGCCTTTCCAATGAAGCAAGTTTAATTTAGTAATAGGTGAAAAACCATCCTTACAAAGGTGTTAATCAGAGACTTGGCTTTGTGGACACTTTTCAGAGAACAAATTTGTTAGCATAAAAATAAAGCCAGAAAATGAAGAGCTGTTTAATCACTCGATTGGATTTTTCTGCCAGCATATTTTTTTTCTCTGCAACCCACTGCTAAATTGTGCTTCCTAGCTGTTTTTTTATAAAATAACTGAATCAAATCTAACTCTGATTACTTCAGAGAAGGCCATGTACCCTACACCATAAGAGGGGGTTTGAAATTTTGACTTGTCTACTTAAATATCACCTATAAGAATGTACAAGGGCTGCAGCAGGCTAGGTCTAATAGACATCTTTACTGCAGCTCCATCACTCCCAGCGGCGCAGTATACTCCCGTGCCCTGGTTGCTGGGTCACTGCAGCGGAGGCTCCGGTTTCTTCCTAAGGTCAGTCACACACACACCGCCCTCCGGGATCACGAGGCCGCTGATGAAAGGGAGGTAAGGGGCTTCTGTGCCCACACTATACCGTGATCCAGCATGGCTGTAGGGGGCGGGCCGTGTGCGCACTGGCGTGGACACTGATTACTGGGCAGCCGCTCCACTAGCCACCAGGGACAGTTAAGGAGCACAGCTCTGGGGGGTTTTCTCCTATATTAACCCCATTTTGTACTACCTGCAGTGCATTGTGATAGGTAATAGAGCCTGATTCAGGTTGGATTGCAATCACAATAAGCAATCCAACTGCAAAAATTGCTAAGAGCATACGCATGCGCCTGCATTTTCTGTGACTGTCAATCGGTGCGGGGGGGGGGGGGTCAGCAACACTCCATTTCAAAGTCGGAGATGGAGCGGTGCGGGGGCAGGGCTTCAACGGAGAAACAGGAGGCGTGGTCAGAGCGGCTGCATGACATCACATGCAGCCGTTGCGATCACAAAAATGGTGGCGGCTTCCTGCGCACACGTACAGTCTGCACCAACAGGAGGCTAACCCATTTTTTATGATCACGCTGAACTGCACTGAGACTGCAATTTCAGCGTGGTCAAGAAGGGAGGCGGCATGCTGGGTGGCCATGCCCTGTGATGGGTGGCCCCAGCATGCGAACCAAAGGATTGCAAATTCTGTTACTTAGCAGAATTTGCAATCCTTACTGAATTAGGCCATTGATTACAAAATTGTAAACAATATTTGAAGTTTTTCTTCAGGGACTAACACAAAAGATGCTTGGGGCTACTAACACATGGGTAAGCCACGTAAAGCTTCCCATGGGTCAGTGGCATCACAACGGGGTTGCGGCACACACCCGAGTGTCACCCGCCAAGTGGGGTGACACCAAAGTGCCGGCTATTCTTCAGTGACAGAATATGGGTGTTTCACTGTGACATTACGTGCAACACCCAGTTTCTGTCACTGTGCAGGAGCCAGCACCACTCACACACTAGTCCCCGGGTACAGCCCCCAACCCCCGGGATACCCGCAGCAACAAAATGGTGATTCAGGCCACGCCCCTACCTATGAGACCATGCCTCCTTTTTACCATTGCGCTGCTTATCTGCGCGCACTGCATTACAATCTCCCTCGCCGCCTCTCTGGGTGTCACCAGTGATAGTGACACCTCTGCCATGCTTGTAGCAGCTGGTCCTAAGATCTACGCCTCCAGCCCTGAGTGTTTTCCCTTGTGACTTGTTGATCATCATAGCGAAGCAGATGCTTACAGAAAACTGCAGGGGTTTAGATTGAAAAGAAAAACATTGACGAACCCATCATTTCAGCGACAGGGTCTGCCACACGACTGACTGAAATGACTGGTTGGTTTGGGCCCCCACCAAAAAAGAATCAATCAATCTCTCCTTGCACAAACTGGCTCTACAGAGGCAAGATGTCCACCTCATCATCCTCCGATTCCTCACCCCTTTCACTGTGTACATCCCCCTCCTCACAGATTATTAATTTGTCCCCACTGGAATCCACCATCTCAGATCCCTGTGTACTTTCTGGAGGCAATTGCTGGTGAATGTCTCCACGGAGGAATTGATTATAATTAATTTTGATGATCATCATCTTCTCCACATTTTCTGGAAGTAACCTTGTACGCCGATTGCTGACAAGGTGAGCGGCCGCACTAAACACTCTTTCGGAGTACACACTGGAGGGAGGGCAACTTAGGTAGAATAAAGCCAGTTTGTGCAAGGGCCTCCAAATTGCCTCTTTTTCTCCACCATTCTTTCAAAGGTGACAGAATCATATGCAGTGACAGTAGACGACATGTCAGTAATCGTTGCCAGGTCCTTCAGTCTGGACCAGATGTTAGCACTCACTCCAGACTGCCCTGCATCACCGCCAGCGGGTGGGCTCGGAATTCTTAGCCTTTTCCTCGCACCCCCAGTTGCGGGAGAATGTGAAGGAGGAGCTGTTGACGGGTCACGTTCCGCTTGACTTGACAATTTTCTCACCAGCAGGTCTTTGAACCTCTGCAGACTTGTGTCTGCCGGAAAGAGAGATACAATGTAGGTTTTAAATCTAGGATCGAGCACGGCGGCCAAAATGTAGTGCTCTGATTTCAACAGATTGAATCCTGGTTAAGCAAATTAAGGGCTCCATCCACAAGTCCCACATGCCTAGTTGAATCGCTCTGTTTTAGCTCCTCCTTCAATGTCTCCAGCTTCTTCTGCAAAAGCCTGATGAGGGGAATGACCTGACTCAGGCTGGCAGTGTCTGAACTGACTTCACGTGTGGAAAGTTCAAAGGGTTGCAGAACCTTGCACAACGTTGAAATCATTCTCCACTGCGCTTGAGTCTGGTGCATTCCCCCTCCTTTGCCTATATCGTGGGCAGATGTATAGGCTTGAATGGCCTTTTGCTGCTCCTCCATCCTCTGAAGCATATAGAGGGTTGAATTCCACCTCGTTACCACCTCTTGCTTTAGATGATGGCAGGGCAGGTTCAGGAATGTTTGGTGGTGCTCCAGTCTTCGGCATGCGGTGGCTGAAGGCAGAAAGTGGCCCGCAATTCTTCGGGCCACCGACAGCATCTCTTGCACGCCCCTGTCGTTTTTTAAATAATTCTGCACCACCAAGTTCAATGTATGTGCAAAACATGGGACGTGCTGGAATTTGCCCAGATGTAATGCACGCACAATATTGGTGGCGTTGTCCGATGTCACAAATCCCCAGGAGAGTTCAATTGGGGTAAGCCATTCTGCGATGATGTTCCTCAGTTTCCGTAAGAGGTTGTCAGCTGTGTGCCTCTTATGGAAAGCGGTGATACAAAGCGTAGCCTGCCTAGGAACGAGTTGTCAATTGCGAGATGCTGCTACTGGTGCCGCCGCTGCTGTTCTTGCTGCGGGAGGCAATACATCTACCCAGTGGGCTGTCACAGTCATATAGTCCTGAGTCTGCCCTGCTCCACTTAACCACAGACAAGTGGACATTGGGTACAACTGCATTTTTTAGGACACTGGTGACTCTTTTTCTGAGGTCTGTGTACATTTTCGGTATCGCCTGCCTAGAGAAATGGAACCTAGAGGGTATTTGGTACCGTGGACACAGTACCTCAATCAAGTCTCTAGTTGCCTCTAAATTAACGATGGATACCGGAACCACGTTTTTCACCACCCAGACCTGAGTTATCCGCTTTGCAGCAGGATGACTGCTGTGATATTTCATCTTCCTCGCAAAGGACTGTTGGACAGTCAATTGCTTACTGGAAGAAGTACAAGTGGTCTTCCGACTTCCCCTCTGGGATGATGATCGACTCCCAGCAGCAACAACAGCAGCGCCAGCAGCAGTAGGCGTTACACTCAAGGATGCATCGGAGGAATCCCAGGCAGGAGAGGACTCGTCAGACTTGCCAGTGACATGGCCTGCAGGACTATTGGCTCTCCTGTCTAAGGAGGAAATTGACACTGAGGGAGTTGGTGGTGTGGTTTGCAGGAGCTTGGTTACAAGAGGAAGGGATTTAGTGGTTAGTGGACTGCTTCCGCTGTCATCCAAAGTTTTTGAACTTGTCACTGACTTATGATGAATGCGCTGCAGGTGACGTATAAGGGAGGATGTTCCGAGGTGGTTAACGTCCTTATCCCTACTTATTACAGCTTGACAAAGGCAACACACGGCTTGACACCTGTTGTCCGCATTTGTGTACAGGATGCATACCTTCATGTCCCCATTTATCCACCTCATCAGGCGTAACTCAGATTTGCGGTACAGGACTGTCATTGCCAATTTCAGACGTTGCTGTTTGGTCTCTCCATGGCCCTGAGAATTTTCACCAAGGTAATGGCGGAAATGATGGTGCTCCTGTGCAAGCAAGGTGTCACAATTATCCCGTACTTGGGCGATCTCATAAAAGCGAGATCAAGAGAGCAGTTGCTGAACAGCGTATCACTTTCACTGAAAGTGTTACAGCAACACGGCTGGATTCTCAATTTCCCGAAGTCGCAGTTGATTCCTACTACTCGTCTGTCTTTCTTGGGCATGATTCTGGACACAGACCAGAAGAAGGTTTATCTCCTGATAGAAAAGGCCCAGGAACTCATGACTCTTGTCAGGAACCTATTGAAACCAAAACAGGTGTCAGTGCATCACTGCACTCGAGTCCTGGGAAAGATGGTGGCATCATACGAGGCCATTCCATTCGGCAGGTTCCATGCGAGGACTTTCCAATGGGACCTACTGGACAAGTGGTCCGGGTCACATTTACAGATGCATTGGTTGATCACCCTGTCCCCCAGGGTCAGGGTATCACTCTTGTGGTGGCTGCAGAGTGCTCACCTTCTCGAGGGATGCAGATTCAGCATTCAGGGCTGGATCCTGGTGACCACAGACGCAAGCCTCCAAGGTTGGGGAGCAGTCACACAGGGAAGAAATTTCCAAGGTCTTTGGTCAAGTCAAGAGACTTGTCTTCACATCAACATCCTGGAACTAAGGGCCATATACAATGCCCTACGTCAAGCGGAGACCTTACTTTGCGACCAACCGGTTCTGATCCAGTCAGGCAACGTCACCGCAGTGGCTCATGTAAACCGCCAAGGCGGCACAAGAAGCAGAGTGGCGATGGCACAAGCCACCAGAATTCTTCGCTGGGTGGAGAATCACGCAAGCGCACTGTCAGCAGTGTTCATTCCGGGAGTGGACAACTGGGAAGCAGACATCCTCAGCAGACACGACCTACATCCGGGAGAGTGGGGACTTCATCAGGAAGTCTTTGCACAGATTACAAGTCGGTGGGAACTGCCACAGATAGACATGATGCCGTCCCGGCTCAACAAAAAGCTACAGAGGTATTGCGCAAGGTCAAGAGACCCTCAGGCAGTAGCTGTAGACGCCCTAGTGACACCGTGGGTGTTCCGGTCGGTATTTCCTCCTCTTCCTCTCATACCCAAGGTGTTGAGGATAATAAGACAAAGAGGAGTGAGAACAATCCTCATTGTTCCAGATTGGCCACGGAGGACCTGGTATCCGGATCTGCAGGAAATGCTCACAGAAGATCTGTGGCCTCTCCCTCTAAGACAGGACCTGTTGCATCAGGGGCCCTGTCTGTTCCAAGACTTACCGCGGCTGCGTTTGACGGCATGGCGGTTGAATGCCGGATCCTAGCATTCCGGTTGAGGTCATCCCTACGCTGATAAAGGCTAGGAAGGATGTAACGTTAAAACATTACACCGTATATGGCGAAATTATGTTTCTTGGTGTGAGGCCAGGAATGCTCCTACGGAAGAATTCCATCTGGGCCATTTCCTTCACTTCCTACAAACTGGAGTGAATTTGGGCCTAAAATTAGGCTCTATTAAGGTCCAGATTTCGGCCTTATCCATTTTCTTTCAAAAAGAATTGGCTTCTCTTCCAGAAGTTCAGACTTTTGTAAAAGGAGTGCTGCATATTCAGCCTCCTTTTGTGCCTCCGGTGGCACCTTGGGACCTTAACGTGGTGTTAAGTTTTCTAAAATTACACTGGTTTGAACCACTTAAAACAGTGGAGTTAAAATATCTCACATGGAAGGTGGTCATGTTATTAGCCTTGGCTTCGGCTAGGCGAGTGTCGGAATTAGCGGCTTTGTCACATAAAAGCCCATATTTGGTATTCCATGTGGATAGAGCGGAATTGCAGACCCGTCCTCAATTCCTACCAAAAGTGGTCTCATCTTTTCATATGAACCAACCTATTGTGGTGCCTGTGGCTACGCGTGACTTGGAGGATTCCGAGTTACTTGATGTGGTTAGGGCTTTGAAAATTTACGTGGCCAGGACGGCTAGAGTCAGGAAAACTGAAGCGCTGTTTGTCCTGTATGCAACCAACAAGATTGGTGCCCCTGCTTCAAAGCAGGCTATTGCTCGCCGGATTTGTAACACGATTCAGCAAGCGCATTCTATGGCTGGATTGCAGTTACTGAAATCGGTCAAGGCCCATTCCACGAGGAAAGTGGGCTCTTCTTGGGCGGCTGCCCGAGGGGTCTCGGCACTACAGCTGTGTCAAGCTGCTACTTGGTCGGGTTCACGCACCTTTGCAAAATACTATAAGTTTGATACCCTGGCTGAGGAGGAACTCATGTTTGCTCAATCGGTGCTGCAGAGTCATCCGCACTCTCCCGCCCGTTTTGGAGCATTGGTATAATCCCCATGGTCCTTACGGAGTCCCCAGCATCCTCTAGGACGTTAGAGAAAATAAGATTTTAAACCTACTGGTAAATCTTTTTCTCGTAGTCCGTAGAGGATGCTGGGCGCCCGTCCCAAGTGCGGACTACTTCTGCAATACTTGTATATAGTTATTGCTTCAATAAGGGTTATGTTATAGTTGCATCGGTCCTGCACTGATGCTATGTTGTTTTTTCATACTGATAACTGGGTAGTTTATCACAAGTTATACGGTGTGATTGGTGTGGCTGGTATGAATCTTGCCCTGGATTAGCAAAATCCTTTCCTCATACTGTCCGTCTCCTCTGGGCACAGTTTCTCTAACTGTGGCATAGAGGGAGGAGCCAGTGCACACCCAGAACTAAAGTCTTTCTTAAAGTGCCCATGTCTCCTGTGGAGCCCGTCTATCCCCATGGTCCTTACGGAGTCCCCAGCATCCTCTACGGACTACGAGAAAAAGATTTACCGGTAGGTTTAAAATCTTATTTTCTACTTTATTCTTTTCTATCCTAGTTTATTACGACCAACTCTCATCCAAGGAGTTTGATATTCTACTACCTGCATGCAATTTAAATTGCTTAAATTGTTTATATGGTTGATTTGTCCTTCACAATCCATAATCTGCAACTTGGATGTACTTGTGTCATTGAAAATCTTATAATAAAAATGTATATACAGATACTCAACCTGTATATTGAAAAAAAAAAAAGTTATAAGACATATGCATTCAATATTTGAAGAAACAAAATAAAATAAAGCTATCTATTGGGTTTCACTAACAAGCACATTGGAAGACTTGACTACTGTTAAAAGACATGCATTACATGGTATAGAGCCACAAACCACAATGTAGTAAAATAAAAACAAACTTACATGTGTATCAAACCTATGTGAGGCTTACATTGATAGTGCAAGATCAACACTCTATCAACTGTGCAAACTAGACTGCACATAAATGCCATAAAATTTATCTGAGATTTTAGTAAATAAGGCCCGTTGCTGTCCGGGTCACGCAGCCGTCACGGCCCGCCCCCATACGGTCCGGTCATGTCTGCGTTGTCCTGACTGTGCCCCCAAAATGGCGGCACAACGCCGCTGGCCCGACTCCTCCTGCCCAGTGACCGCCTCTGCCTGTCAATCAGGCAGAGGCGCTCACTGGGCAGAGATGCTGATCGCATCTCTGGCATGTGCCGGTGCACTGCGGCACCAGCACACACGCACTTCAGACCTGATCTCCTGTTGTGTGAATATGCACAGCAGGGATCAGGTCTGAATTAGGCCCTATATACAGCTGTCAGTAAGGCAGGGATGTGCTGCTGCCAGTGAGGCAGGGATGTGCTGCTGGTAGTGAAGCAGTGATGTGCTGCTGTCAGCGAAGCAGTGCTGTGCTGCTGTCAGCGAGACAGGGATGTGCTGCTGTCAGCGAGGCAGGGATGTGCTGCTGTCAGCGAAGCAGGGATGTGCTGCTGTCAGCGAAGCAGGGATGTGCTGCTGTCAGTGAAGCAGGGATGTGCTGCTGTCAGCGAGGCAGGGATGTGCTGCTGTCAGCGAGGCAGGGATGTGCTGCTGTCAGCGAGGCAGGGATGTGCTGCTATAAGTGAGGTAGGGATGTGCTGCTGTCATTGAAGCAGGAATGTGCTGCTGCAGTGAGGCAGAGATATGCAGCCCACTATCTCCCTATCACCCCTGCCTGAGTCACACACTTTCCCTGTCACCCATGCCTCAGTTACCCACTATCTCCCAGTCACCGCTGCCTCAGTCAACCACTATATCTGCGATCCCTGCCTCAGTCACCCACTATACCAGTCACCCCTGCTTTAGTCACCCACTGTCACCCTATCACCCCTGCTTCAGTCACCCACTATCCCTGTCAACCCTGCCTCAGTCACCCACTATCTCCCAGTCACCCCTGCCTCAGTCAGCCACTATCCCTGTCACCCCTGCCTCAGTCTCTTACTGTCCCTGTCACCCCTGCCACAGTCATCCACTATCTCCCTATCACCCCTGCCTTAGTCATTTATTATACCTGTCACCCACTTTCTTCCCATACTTACCCAACCCCTTCCTATCACCCCTCCCTCAGTAACCCACTATCTCCCTGTCACCCACTATCTCCCAGTCACCCCGGCCTCAGTCACCCACTATCTCCCACTCATACATGCTTCAGTCACCCACTATCTCCCAGTCATCCCTGCCTCAGTCACCTACTGACACCAGTGCAGACATTTCTGCTGCGGCCTCTCCACTCTCCAGCGTGAACGTCCTGACGACTGAGGAAATCCGCTTCCTAGTTGAGGACTCCGGGAATGAACACTGCCGATATTGCTGTCAGATGACTTTCTACCCAACGGAGGATTTTTGATACTTCCAGCTTTGCCATGCAGTTTCGAGTGCCGCCTTGATGATTTGTGTACACTACCGTGGTGGCGTTGTCAGATTGTACTTGAACAGGCCTGTTCTGTACTAGAGGCAGGGCCAGTGTCAATTAATTGAACACTGCCTGCAATTCCAGAATGTATATCAGGAGGAGAGATTCCTCCCTGGTCCACCGACCCTGGAGAAAGTGTTGCTCCAACACCATGGCCCAGCCCAAAAGACTGGCATCCATTGTCAGGAGGACACAGTTGGAGATCCAGAAGGGATGGCCCCTGCTCAACTGTTGGTCCTGTAGCCACCAGCTCAGTGTCAGACGAACCTCCGGAGTCAAGGAGATCATTTGAGACATCATCCGATGAGGCAGGCCGTCCCACTTGGAGAGGATTAACCTCTGCAGAGGGCGGTAATGAAATTGAGCGTACTCTACCATATCGAAAGCCGACACCATGAGGTCTAGTACTTGCATCGCTGTGTGTATCAACACTCTTGGGCGAGAGAGGACGATACTGTCCTGAATTTTCAGGACTTTCTCTGGAGACAGAAACAATTGTTGGCTGTGTGTGTCCAGCAGTGCCCCTAGGTGCACAATGTTCCGAGCAGGGACCAGCGAGGACTTTTTTCAGTTGATGAGCCACCCGTGGACTTTTAGGAATTGGACCGCCAGTTCCAGATAACTGTGGAGAACCTCTTGGGAGTTCACCAGGATCAGCAAGTCGTCCAGATTTGGCAGGATCCTGATTCTCTGATGGTGAAGGGTCGTCATCACGGCCATGACCTTGGTGAATATCCGAGGTGCCGTGGCCAAACCAGAAGTCAGGACTTGAAATCCAAAAACAAACCAGGCACAACACTGCTTAGCTTCCATCATCAGATGAGATTGGACCAGTGGCGTAACTACTGCCCCCGCAGTCCTCGCGGTGGCTTGGGGGCGAGGGGCTGCGGGGGCGCCACTGATTTACAGCAGACTGACATGCGGACGAGCGTCCGCATGTCAGTCTGCAGTCTCCTTCCCTCCGCCGCTTTTTGGAGGGACACGGAGGGCACACAGCGCGCCTCCCTGTGTCCCTCCTGCTGCATCATCTCCGGCGGCCGCGGGTCTAATAGGGGGAAGTGCCATCCGTGAGCTCTAATTGGCTCACGAACCGGCACTTCCCCCTATTAGACCCGCGGCCGCTGGAGATGATGCAGCAGGAGGGACACAGGAGAGACGAGCTGTGCCCTCCGTGTCCCTCCAAAAAGCGACGGCGGGGGGGGGTAAATATCTGGCACTGGGGGCATATATGGCACGGGGGGGGGGAGGGAGGAATATCTGGCACTGGGGCATTTCTGGCACTGGGGGGAATATCTGGCACTGGGGGCATATCTGGCACTGGGGGGGATATCTGGCACTGGGGCATATATGGCACTGGGGGGGAATATCTGGCACTGGGGGCATATATGGCACTGGGGGGGGGTATCTGGCACTGGGGGCATATATGGCACGGGGGGCATATATGGCACTGGGGGGAATATCTGGCACTGGGGGCATATATGGCACTGGGGGGGAATATCTGGCACTGGGGGCATATGTGTACCTGGCACATGGGGGGGACGACTATATTTGGCACTGGGGCATGTAAGTACCTGGCACCGTGGGGGAATATCTGGCACTGGGGACATATGTGGCACTGGGAGCACAGCCCTAGCAACAAGGACTACCTCCTAGCAACTAGCATGACACCCAGTGCATGAAACATCTGGCAACGAGCATGACACCCAGTGCATGAAACACCTGGCAACGAGCATGACACCCAGTGCATGAAACCCCTGGCAACGAGCATGACACCCTGAGCATGAAAACCCCTGGCACCGTGCATGGAACCAAGAGCATGAAACCCCTGGCAACGAGCATGACACCCAGTGCATGAAACCCCTGACAACGAGCAGGTAATTGAAAAGTAATTAGAAGCCTTACTGTAGGACTTAATGTGTAATGGGCATTACGGTGTGTGGCATAATGTATCACGGACATTGCGGTGTGTGTCATAATGTGTCGCAGGCATTACGGTGTATGGTATACTATATCGCAGGCATTGTGATAAGTGGTATAATGTCTCAGGGTCATTGCAGTGTGTGGCATAATGTATCACGGACATTGCGGTGTGTGTCATAATGTGTCAGGCATTACGGTGTGTGGTATACTATATCACGGGCATTGTGGTATGTGGTATAATGTCTCAGGGTCATTGCAGTGTGGCATAATACATAACGGGCATTGCGATGTGTGGCATAGGGTATAACGGGCAGGGCATTGCGGTATGTGTCACAGGCATTACGGTGTATGGTATACTATATCACGGGCATTGTGGTATAATGTCTCAAGGTCATTGCAGTGTGTGGCATAATGTGTCACAGGCATTGTATGTGCTATAATGTATCGGGCATTGCAGTGTGTGGCATAATGTATCACGGACATTGCGGTGTGTGTCATAATGTGTCACAGACATTGTATGTGCTATAATGTATCAGGGGCATTGCAGTGTGTAGCATAATGTATAACGGGCATTGCGATTCCTGTCATAATGTGTCACAGGCATTACGGTGTGTGGCATAATGTGTCACAGACATTACGGTGTGTGGCATAATGTGTCGGGGGCATTACAGTGTGTGCATATTGTGTCGTGCATTATTGTGTGCGGCATAATGTCTAAGGGCCATTGCAGTATGTGGCATAATGTATACTGGGCATTACTATAAGGAGGAAAAATGACAAATAATGTAAGGGGCATGAATCAGGATTATTTTTCTTTCCTGTGGTGGCCAACGTATGGGCGTGCAGGTTGCAAAACTGGGGTATAAGGTAGTCTTTTCCTGCAATGCCACGCCCCTTTATGCGAAACCACGCCCACTCCAACAAAACCACGCCCCTTTTTTGACGCGCGCACCTTAGGCGCGCGCATATTTATCCCTTTCTTGCTCCCAATTATGGAGCATGAAGGGGGGGGGTGGGGCGCCGAAGAATTTTTTGGCTTGGGGGAGAAAAATTTCTAGTTACGCCACTGGATTGGACATATCCAGTGTGATGCGGCTGTAGATGATTTTTGCTGTTTCTAACTTCTACATCAATGAATAAGTTTCAAAATAGAATGCATCAAGAGAACGGTGTTGGTAGTATAAAACTACCTACAGCACCTGGTATTCCCAGGTGGTCTCACATCCAAGAACAAACCAGGCCTAAGATCAGGTGATATTGGGCATATACAGTGTGGTGTGGCTGTAGATGAGCTTAGTGGTTTCTGTTAGAGTTCTTCTACTTCTAACTACTCGTACATAAATGAATAAGCGGATGATTTATTAAACCTGGTGAAATGATAATTTGCATGGTGATAAAGTACCAGCCAATCAGCTCCTAATTGCCATGTCACAGGCTGGGTTTGAAAAATGACAGTTAGGAGCTGACTGGCTGGTACTTTATCACCTTGCACTTTATCAGTTCACCAGGCTTAATAGATCTGCCCCAATGTTTCAAAATGGAATGCATCAAGAGAACGGTGTTGGTATTGTAAAAATACACACAGCTCCTGGTATTTCCTGGTGGTCTCCCATCCAAGTACTAAAACCAGGACCAACACTGCTCAGCTTCCATGATCAGGAGAGATTGGGCAAATCCAGTGTGCTGTGGCTGTAGATGAGCTCGTGGTTTCTGTTAGAGCTCTTCTACTTCTAACTTCTGGTACATAAAAGAATATGTGTAAAAATTAAATGTACAGTACCAAGAAAAGGGTGTTGGTAGTTTAAAAACACCTAAAGAATCTGATAATACATGGATGGGAGACTGCTTGGTAGTAACAAAGTCCAATACTGCTTTGCTTCAAAGATCAAATGAGATTGGGCATATCCAGTGTGGTGTGGCTTTAGATAAGCTTTGTGGTTTCTGTTAGAGCTCTTCTACTTCTAACTACTGGTACATTAATGAATATGTATAAGGTTGTAGTTTATCCAATATCCCTTTACTACATTACCTCCCCCCCCCCCCCCCTCCCCTCCCCTCCCCTCCTTATAGCTTCCTTTGTTCTCTCCTCCTCGTGTGTGCGTTATTTGTTTTCTCATACGTCCTAGAGGATGCTGGGATCACATTAAGAACCATGGGGTATAGACGGGATCCGCAGGAGACATGGGCACTTTAAGACTTTCAAAGGGTGTGAACTGTCTCCTCCCTCTATGCCCCTCCTCCAGACTCCAGTTTTAGAATTGTGCCCAGTGAGACTGGATGCACTACAGGGGAGCTCTACTGAGTTTCTCTAAAAAGACTTATGTTAGTTTTTCTTATTTTCAGGGAGGCTGCTGGCAACAGTCTCCCTGCTTCGTGGAACTTAGGGGAGAGAAGTATGACCAACTTCTAGTGAGTTCAATGGCTCTGCTTCTGGCTGACAGGACACCATTAGCTCCTGAGGGTGCTGATCGCTGGGTACGCCTAGATGCCCACTCCCGTAGCCTGCCATCACCCCCTTACAGAGCCAGAAGTCAGAAGACAGGCGAGTAGCAGAAGAACAGAAGACTTCTTCTCCAGTGACGGCATTCTGAGGTACCATGCAGCGAGCGGAATGCTGTGCGCCATGCTTCCACACAAACACAGGCACTGCAGGGTGCAGGGCATGTGGGTGGGGGGGGGGGGGCACCCTGGGCAGCATAAATTCCTCACAAAAGGCTGGCAAAAGTGGACATTAGTGCCTGGGCACTGTCCTTACCCCGCCAGCGTAATTAATTATTTGTTTCTGAGCGGGACAGAAGCGTGCCATTACAGCGGCGGGGCTTCTTCCTCACCTCACCAGCACATCTATAGAGCGTTACAAGTCTATCACTATAGAGTTTATTATTTCCCAGACTGTGTACTTTTGGCGCTGGGTTGTGAGCTGAAAAATCCTCTCTGTCCCTCTGACAGATTTACTGTAGGTCTATCCCCGATAAGCCGATGTGTCTGTGGGTACTTGGTACATGTGTGTCAACATGTCGGTGGCTGAATGTTTTTCCCAAGAGGAAACTATATTAGGAATGCAGACATATGATGGTGGCCCTGTTGGCACCACCAATAACTGACTGGGTGAAAGTTTCAATAATATCAGAGTGAGGTTGGATAAATCTGTGTCCCAGACACAGACGTAGAGAATAGATGTGATGTTCATGGCTATGCTTCTTTTCCCTCAGGCCCGCAAAAATGTTACTACACACTGATACTGACTCGGATACTGATTCCTATGTCGACCATAATATTTCCTGATTAGATCCAATATTGGCAAGGAGCATTCAGTACATGATTGTGGATATTAAGGACATATTAACATCACTGAGGACCCTGCTGTTCCTGACAAAGGGGTCTATATGTATGTATATATAGATATATAATGAAAGCTGATGTAACGTTCCTCCATCTCTGTTTGAGAAAGTCTGGGCCAGCTCGACAAGATGGTTTCAAATCCCCAAAAGGTTTCCGATTGTTTATTCATTTCCTGCTGCGGACAGAATAAAGTGGGAGTCACCCCCTGTTCTGCACGGGGCCCTGTCACAAATCCAGCGGATCATATGCAGGAAGCTACATTATTTCTAGTTATGTAACCATGGGTACATTACTTAGACCTGCCATTACATGCGCATGGGTGAGTAGTAGTATTCAAGAATTGGTCGAATACCTTGTCTTCCGATATAGATATCTTGGAGAGATGGGATACTCCTTACGTTGGATCATATCAAGGACACTGCAGCATACTTACGACTGCAAGGGATATAGGACTCTTGAGTTCACGGGCCAATTTCATGGCAGTCTCGGATAGGAGGGCATTGTGGATTCACCAAGGGAATGCTGATGCTGACTCCAAGAAGAAAGGGAGTCTCTTCCCTATGAAGGTGAAGCCTTGTTTGGCAACGGCCTAGTTAATTTGATCTCGGCAGCTCCCGCAGGTAAGTCAACCTTCTTGCCCTATGTTCCCTCTCAACGGATGAAGACGCATCATTGTCTAACGCAGTCATTTTGTCCCAATAGATATGCAAGAAGTTAAGATTCCCCTTTCTTTGCAGGTAGAGGAAGGAGAAGAGGGAAGAGGTCTGTAGCCTCTTCAAGATCGCAGGAGCAGAGATCGTCCTCTGCTTCTGCCAAATCCACTGCATGACGCTGGGGCTCTCTTGCAGGAGCCCACACCAGTGGGGGCACGTCTAAAACACTTCAGTCAGTTCTGGATTAATTTGGACCTGGACTCGTGGGTTTTACAAATAGTGTCACAAGGGTACAAACTGGGGTTTCAAGACGTTCCCCCTCACCGATTGTTCAAATCGGCCTTAGTCAGCAGGGAGAAGGTTTTTATTCAAGCCTCTTCGTGCTCCCGAAGCCGGACGGCTCAGTCAGACCAATCTTAAATCTGAAATCCCTCAATTTCTACCTGAAGAAATTCAATTTCAAGATGGAATCTCTCAGGGTAGGGATCTCCAGTCCGGAGGAAGGAGATTTCATGGTTTTGGTAGACATAAGGAAGCCTAATTACATGTTCCCGTTTAGCCACTGCATCAAGCTACCTAAGGTTTGCAATTCTGGATTGTCATTACCAATTTCAGACGTTGCCGTTTGGTCTGTCCACGGCTCCGAGGATTTTCACCAGGGTGATGGTGGAAATGATGGTTCTCCTTCGCAAGCAAGGAGTCACAATTATGCCGTACTTGGATGATCTCCTGATAAAGGCGAGATCCAGGGACCAGTTGGTGCAAAACATCTACTCTCCCTGACAGTTCTTCAACAACATGGTTGGCTCCTAAACTTGCCAAAATCGCAGTTGGTCCCAATGACGCGGTTGTTGTTTCTGGGAGTCATACTGGACACAGAAGAGGCTTTCTTCCAGTGGAAAGGCTATGGAGTTCCAGAGTCTGGTCAAACAAATTCTGAAACCAGCAAGAGTGTTAATCCATCAATGCATTCTGTTGCTGGGGAAGATGGTTGCGGCCTACGAGGCCATTCAGTTTGGCAGGTTCCATGCCAGAGTGTTCCAGTGGGACCTGTTGGACAAGTGGTCCGGATCCCACCTACACATGCACCGGAGGATAATCCTGTCTTCCAAGACCAGAATCTTACTCCATTGGTGGCTGCACAGTTCTCACCTCCTAGAGGGGCGATGGTTCGGGATCCAGGACTGGATCCTAGGGACCATGGATGCAACCCTCCGAGGCTGGGGAGCAGTCACACAGGGGGAAAACATCCAAGGAAGATGGTCAAGTCAGGAAAGTTTTCTCCACATAAATGTTCTGGAGTTAAGGGCCATTTAATAACTGCAGACACAGTACGCACTGGGACGGGTGCCCAGCATCCTCTACGGACTAAGAGAAAAGGATTTACCGGTAGGTATTAAAATCCTATTTTCTCTAACGTCCTAGAGGATGCTGGGGACTCCGTAAGGACCATGGGGATAGATAGGCTCCGCAGGAGACATGGGTACTTTAAGAAAGACTTTAGTTCTGGGTGTGCACTGGCTCCTCCCTCTATGCCCCTCCTCCAGACCTCAGTTTGATACTGTGCCCAGTGGAGACTGGGTGCTTTTCAGGAGCTCTCCTGAGCTTTCTGACAGAAAGTATTTTGTTAGGTTTTTAATTTTCAGGGAGCACTGCTGGCAACAGACTCCCTCATCGAGGGACTGAGGGGAGAGAAGCAGCCCTACTCTCTGAGTTGCAAGGTCCTGCTTCTTAGGCTACTGGACACCATTAGCTCCAGAGGGATTGGTACGCAGGATCTCACCCTCGCCGTCCGTCCCAGAGCCGCGCCTCCGTCCCCCTTGCAGAGCCGGAAGATAGAAGCCGGGTGAGTATGAGAAGAAAAGAAGACTTCAGAGGCGGCAGAAGACTTCATGATCTTCACTGAAGTAACGCACAGCACTGCAGCTGTGCGCCATTGCTCCCATACACCTCACACACTCCGGTCACTGTAAGGGTGCAGGGCGCAGGGGGGGGGGGGGGGCACCCTGGGCAGCAATATAAACCTCTTTTTGGCAAAAATATAACACATATACAGCGGGGCACTGTATATATGTATGAGCCCCCGCCAATTTTACAGTTTAAGCGGGACAGAAGCCTGCCGCCGAGGGTGCGGGGCTTCTCCCTCAGCACTCACCAGCGCCATTTTTTCTTCACAGCACCGCTGAGAGGAAGCTCCCCGGACTCTCCCCTGCTTATACCACGGTAGACAAGAGAGTTGAAAAGAGGGGGGGGGGGGGCACATAATTTGGCGCAAATTACATGCTGCAGTACTACTGGGCAAACATTAAGTTACTGTGTATTCCTGGGTTATATAGCGCTGGGGTGTGTGCTGGCATACTCTCTCTCTGTCTCTCCAAAGGGCCTTGTGGGGAAACTGTCTTCAGAAAAAGCATTCCCTGTGTGTGTGGTGTGTCGGTACACATGTGTCGACATGTCTGAGGAAGAAGGCTATATTAGAGAGGAGCAGGAGCAAATGAATGTGGTGTCTCCGCCGACAGCTGATTGGATGGATATGTGGAATGTTTTAAATGCTAGTGTAAACTCATTGCACAAAAGATTAGACAAGGCTGAAGCTTTGGGACAGTCAGGGTCTCAACCCATGCCTGATCCTATGTTGCAGGGACTGTCAGGGTCTCATAAGCGCCCACTATCCCAGATTGTTGACACAGATACAGACACGGACTCTGACTCCAGTGTCGATTACGATGATGCAAAGTTACAGCCAAAATTGGCAAAATCCATTCGATATATGATTATGGCAATAAAAGATGTTTTGCACATCAGAGAGGAACCCCCTGTCCCTGACAAGAGGGTACATATGTACAAGGTGAAAAAGCCTGAGGTAACCTTTGAGGGGGTCACACGAGCTGAACGAGTTATGTGAAAAAGCTTGGGAATCTCCAGATAAAAGACTGCAGATTTCCAAAAGGATTCTTATGGCGTATCCTTT
>NW_026969514.1:0-37501 GCF_028390025.1 Pseudophryne corroboree
ATAGCAGTACGGTAGGCCACTGCTGTGTACCTACCTCTGTGTCGTCACTCGTCATCCATTAAGTATACTATCCATCCATCTACATTGTATACCTGTGGTGCCTTTTTTTTTAGACTAGTTTAGCAGTTTGCTGACAGTGTCCACCAGGTCCAGTATACTGTATATAGCAGTACGGTAGGCCACTGCTGTGTACCTACCTCTGTGTCGTCACTCGTCATCCATTAAGTATACTATCCATCCATCTACATTGTATACCTGTGGTGCCTTTTTTTAGACTAGTTTAGCAGTTTGCTGACAGTGTCCACCAGGTCCAGTATACTGTATATAGCAGTACGGTAGGCCACTGCTGTGTACCTACCTCTGTGTCGTCACTCGTCATCCATTAAGTATACTATCCATCCATCTACATTGTATACCTGTGGTGCCTTTTTTTAGACTAGTTTAGCAGTTTGCTGACAGTGTCCACCAGGTCCAGTATACTGTATATAGCAGTACGGTAGGCCACTGCTGTGTACCTACCTCTGTGTCGTCACTCGTCATCCATTAAGTATACTATCCATCCATCTACATTGTATACCTGTGGTGCCTTTTTTTTAGACTAGTTTAGCAGTTTGCTGACAGTGTCCACCAGGTCCAGTATACTGTATATAGCAGTACGGTAGGCCACTGCTGTGTACCTACCTCTGTGTCGTCACTCGTCATCCATTAAGTATACTATCCATCCATCTACATTGTATACCTGTGGTGCCTTTTTTTTAGACTAGTTTAGCAGTTTGCTGACAGTGTCCACCAGGTCCAGTATACTGTATATAGCAGTACGGTAGGCCACTGCTGTGTACCTACCTCTGTGTCGTCACTCGTCATCCATTAAGTATACTATCCATCCATCTACATTGTATACCTGTGGTGCCTTTTTTTTAGACTAGTTTAGCAGTTTGCTGACAGTGTCCACCAGGTCCAGTATACTGTATATAGCAGTACGGTAGGCCACTGCTGTGTACCTACCTCTGTGTCGTCACTCGTCATCCATTAAGTATACTATCCATCCATCTACATTGTATACCTGTGGTGCCTTTTTTTTAGACTAGTTTAGCAGTTTGCTGACAGTGTCCACCAGGTCCAGTATACTGTATATAGCAGTACGGTAGGCCACTGCTGTGTACCTACCTCTGTGTCGTCACTCGTCATCCATTAAGTATACTATCCATCCATCTACATTGTATACCTGTGGTGCCTTTTTTTTAGACTAGTTTAGCAGTTTGCTGACAGTGTCCACCAGGTCCAGTATACTGTATATAGCAGTACGGTAGGCCACTGCTGTGTACCTACCTCTGTGTCGTCACTCGTCATCCATTAAGTATACTATCCATCCATCTACATTGTATACCTGTGGTGCCTTTTTTTAGACTAGTTTAGCAGTTTGCTGACAGTGTCCACCAGGTCCAGTATACTGTATATAGCAGTACGGTAGGCCACTGCTGTGTACCTACCTCTGTGTCGTCACTCGTCATCCATTAAGTATACTATCCATCCATCTACATTGTATACCTGTGGTGCCTTTTTTTTAGACTAGTTTAGCAGTTTGCTGACAGTGTCCACCAGGTCCAGTATACTGTATATAGCAGTACGGTAGGCCACTGCTGTGTACCTACCTCTGTGTCATCACTCGTCATCCATTAAGTATACTATCCATCCATCTACATTGTATACCTGTGGTGCCTTTTTTTTAGACTAGTTTAGCAGTTTGCTGACAGTGTCCACCAGGTCCAGTATACTGTATATAGCAGTACGGTAGGCCACTGCTGTGTACCTACCTCTGTGTCGTCACTCGTCATCCATTAAGTATACTATCCATCCATCTACATTGTATACCTGTGGTGCCTTTTTTTAGACTAGTTTAGCAGTTTGCTGACAGTGTCCACCAGGTCCAGTATACTGTATATAGCAGTACGGTAGGCCACTGCTGTGTACCTACCTCTGTGTCGTCACTCGTCATCCATTAAGTATACTATCCATCCATCTACATTGTATACCTGTGGTGCCTTTTTTTTAGACTAGTTTAGCAGTTTGCTGACAGTGTCCACCAGGTCCAGTATACTGTATATAGCAGTACGGTAGGCCACTGCTGTGTACCTACCTCTGTGTCGTCACTCGTCATCCATTAAGTATACTATCCATCCATCTACATTGTATACCTGTGGTGCCTTTTTTTTAGACTAGTTTAGCAGTTTGCTGACAGTGTCCACCAGGTCCAGTATACTGTATATAGCAGTACGGTAGGCCACTGCTGTGTACCTACCTCTGTGTCGTCACTCGTCATCCATTAAGTATACTATCCATCCATCTACATTGTATACCTGTGGTGCCTTTTTTTTAGACTAGTTTAGCAGTTTGCTGACAGTGTCCACCAGGTCCAGTATACTGTATATAGCAGTACGGTAGGCCACTGCTGTGTACCTACCTCTGTGTCGTCACTCGTCATCCATTAAGTATACTATCCATCCATCTACATTGTATACCTGTGGTGCCTTTTTTTTAGACTAGTTTAGCAGTTTGCTGACAGTGTCCACCAGGTCCAGTATACTGTATATAGCAGTACGGTAGGCCACTGCTGTGTACCTACCTCTGTGTCATCACTCGTCATCCATTAAGTATACTATCCATCCATCTACATTGTATACCTGTGGTGCCTTTTTTTTAGACTAGTTTAGCAGTTTGCTGACAGTGTCCACCAGGTCCAGTATACTGTATATAGCAGTACGGTAGGCCACTGCTGTGTACCTACCTCTGTGTCGTCACTCGTCATCCATTAAGTATACTATCCATCCATCTACATTGTATACCTGTGGTGCCTTTTTTTTAGACTAGTTTAGCAGTTTGCTGACAGTGTCCACCAGGTCCAGTATACTGTATATAGCAGTACGGTAGGCCACTGCTGTGTACCTACCTCTGTGTCGTCACTCGTCATCCATTAAGTATACTATCCATCCATCTACATTGTATACCTGTGGTGCCTTTTTTTTAGACTAGTTTAGCAGTTTGCTGACAGTGTCCACCAGGTCCAGTATACTGTATATAGCAGTACGGTAGGCCACTGCTGTGTACCTACCTCTGTGTCGTCACTCGTCATCCATTAAGTATACTATCCATCCATCTACATTGTATACCTGTGGTGCCTTTTTTTTAGACTAGTTTAGCAGTTTGCTGACAGTGTCCACCAGGTCCAGTATACTGTATATAGCAGTACGGTAGGCCACTGCTGTGTACCTACCTCTGTGTCGTCACTCGTCATCCATTAAGTATACTATCCATCCATCTACATTGTATACCTGTGGTGCCTTTTTTTTAGACTAGTTTAGCAGTTTGCTGACAGTGTCCACCAGGTCCAGTATACTGTATATAGCAGTACGGTAGGCCACTGCTGTGTACCTACCTCTGTGTCGTCACTCGTCATCCATTAAGTATACTATCCATCCATCTACATTGTATACCTGTGGTGCCTTTTTTTTAGACTAGTTTAGCAGTTTGCTGACAGTGTCCACCAGGTCCAGTATACTGTATATAGCAGTACGGTAGGCCACTGCTGTGTACCTACCTCTGTGTCGTCACTCGTCATCCATTAAGTATACTATCCATCCATCTACATTGTATACCTGTGGTGCCTTTTTTTTAGACTAGTTTAGCAGTTTGCTGACAGTGTCCACCAGGTCCAGTATACTGTATATAGCAGTACGGTAGGCCACTGCTGTGTACCTACCTCTGTGTCGTCACTCGTCATCCATTAAGTATACTATCCATCCATCTACATTGTATACCTGTGGTGCCTTTTTTTTAGACTAGTTTAGCAGTTTGCTGACAGTGTCCACCAGGTCCAGTATACTGTATATAGCAGTACGGTAGGCCACTGCTGTGTACCTACCTCTGTGTCGTCACTCGTCATCCATTAAGTATACTATCCATCCATCTACATTGTATACCTGTGGTGCCTTTTTTTAGACTAGTTTAGCAGTTTGCTGACAGTGTCCACCAGGTCCAGTATACTGTATATAGCAGTACGGTAGGCCACTGCTGTGTACCTACCTCTGTGTCGTCACTCGTCATCCATTAAGTATACTATCCATCCATCTACATTGTATACCTGTGGTGCCTTTTTTTTAGACTAGTTTAGCAGTTTGCTGACAGTGTCCACCAGGTCCAGTATACTGTATATAGCAGTACGGTAGGCCACTGCTGTGTACCTACCTCTGTGTCGTCACTCGTCATCCATTAAGTATACTATCCATCCATCTACATTGTATACCTGTGGTGCCTTTTTTTTAGACTAGTTTAGCAGTTTGCTGACAGTGTCCACCAGGTCCAGTATACTGTATATAGCAGTACGGTAGGCCACTGCTGTGTACCTACCTCTGTGTCATCACTCGTCATCCATTAAGTATACTATCCATCCATCTACATTGTATACCTGTGGTGCCTTTTTTTTAGACTAGTTTAGCAGTTTGCTGACAGTGTCCACCAGGTCCAGTATACTGTATATAGCAGTACGGTAGGCCACTGCTGTGTACCTACCTCTGTGTCGTCACTCGTCATCCATTAAGTATACTATCCATCCATCTACATTGTATACCTGTGGTGCCTTTTTTTAGACTAGTTTAGCAGTTTGCTGACAGTGTCCACCAGGTCCAGTATACTGTATATAGCAGTACGGTAGGCCACTGCTGTGTACCTACCTCTGTGTCGTCACTCGTCATCCATTAAGTATACTATCCATCCATCTACATTGTATACCTGTGGTGCCTTTTTTTAGACTAGTTTAGCAGTTTGCTGACAGTGTCCACCAGGTCCAGTATACTGTATATAGCAGTACGGTAGGCCACTGCTGTGTACCTACCTCTGTGTCGTCACTCGTCATCCATTAAGTATACTATCCATCCATCTACAATGTATACCTGTGGTGCCTTTTTTTTAGACTAGTTTAGCAGTTTGCTGACAGTGTCCACCAGGTCCAGTATACTGTATATAGCAGTACGGTAGGCCACTGCTGTGTACCTACCTCTGTGTCATCACTCGTCATCCATTAAGTATACTATCCATCCATCTACATTGTATACCTGTGGTGCCTTTTTTTAGACTAGTTTAGCAGTTTGCTGACAGTGTCCACCAGGTCCAGTATACTGTATATAGCAGTACGGTAGGCCACTGCTGTGTACCTACCTCTGTGTCGTCACTCGTCATCCATTAAGTATACTATCCATCCATCTACATTGTATACCTGTGGTGCCTTTTTTTTAGACTAGTTTAGCAGTTTGCTGACAGTGTCCACCAGGTCCAGTATACTGTATATAGCAGTACGGTAGGCCACTGCTGTGTACCTACCTCTGTGTCGTCACTCGTCATCCATTAAGTATACTATCCATCCATCTACAATGTATACCTGTGGTGCCTTTTTTTAGACTAGTTTAGCAGTTTGCTGACAGTGTCCACCAGGTCCAGTATACTGTATATAGCAGTACGGTAGGCCACTGCTGTGTACCTACCTCTGTGTCATCACTCGTCATCCATTAAGTATACTATCCATCCATCTACATTGTATACCTGTGGTGCCTTTTTTTAGACTAGTTTAGCAGTTTGCTGACAGTGTCCACCAGGTCCAGTATACTGTATATAGCAGTACGGTAGGCCACTGCTGTGTACCTACCTCTGTGTCGTCACTCGTCATCCATTAAGTATACTATCCATCCATCTACATTGTATACCTGTGGTGCCTTTTTTTTAGACTAGTTTAGCAGTTTGCTGACAGTGTCCACCAGGTCCAGTATACTGTATATAGCAGTACGGTAGGCCACTGCTGTGTACCTACCTCTGTGTCGTCACTCGTCATCCATTAAGTATACTATCCATCCATCTACATTGTATACCTGTGGTGCCTTTTTTTAGACTAGTTTAGCAGTTTGCTGACAGTGTCCACCAGGTCCAGTATACTGTATATAGCAGTACGGTAGGCCACTGCTGTGTACCTACCTCTGTGTCGTCACTCGTCATCCATTAAGTATACTATCCATCCATCTACATTGTATACCTGTGGTGCCTTTTTTTTAGACTAGTTTAGCAGTTTGCTGACAGTGTCCACCAGGTCCAGTATACTGTATATAGCAGTACGGTAGGCCACTGCTGTGTACCTACCTCTGTGTCGTCACTCGTCATCCATTAAGTATACTATCCATCCATCTACAATGTATACCTGTGGTGCCTTTTTTTAGACTAGTTTAGCAGTTTGCTGACAGTGTCCACCAGGTCCAGTATACTGTATATAGCAGTACGGTAGGCCACTGCTGTGTACCTACCTCTGTGTCATCACTCGTCATCCATTAAGTATACTATCCATCCATCTACATTGTATACCTGTGGTGCCTTTTTTTAGACTAGTTTAGCAGTTTGCTGACAGTGTCCACCAGGTCCAGTATACTGTATATAGCAGTACGGTAGGCCACTGCTGTGTACCTACCTCTGTGTCGTCACTCGTCATCCATTAAGTATACTATCCATCCATCTACATTGTATACCTGTGGTGCCTTTTTTTTAGACTAGTTTAGCAGTTTGCTGACAGTGTCCACCAGGTCCAGTATACTGTATATAGCAGTACGGTAGGCCACTGCTGTGTACCTACCTCTGTGTCGTCACTCGTCATCCATTAAGTATACTATCCATCCATCTACAATGTATACCTGTGGTGCCTTTTTTTTAGACTAGTTTAGCAGTTTGCTGACAGTGTCCACCAGGTCCAGTATACTGTATATAGCAGTACGGTAGGCCACTGCTGTGTACCTACCTCTGTGTCATCACTCGTCATCCATTAAGTATACTATCCATCCATCATCTACATTGTATACCTGTGGTGCCTTTTTTTAGACTAGTTTAGCAGTTTGCTGACAGTGTCCACCAGGTCCAGTATACTGTATATAGCAGTACGGTAGGCCACTGCTGTGTACCTACCTCTGTGTCGTCACTCGTCATCCATTAAGTATACTATCAATCCATCTACATTGTATACCTGTGGTGCCTTTTTTTTAGACTAGTTTAGCAGTTTGCTGACAGTGTCCACCAGGTCCAGTATACTGTATATAGCAGTACGGTAGGCCACTGCTGTGTACCTACCTCTGTGTCGTCACTCGTCATCCATTAAGTATACTATCCATCCATCTACATTGTATACCTGTGGTGCCTTTTTTTAGACTAGTTTAGCAGTTTGCTGACAGTGTCCACCAGGTCCAGTATACTGTATATAGCAGTACGGTAGGCCACTGCTGTGTACCTACCTCTGTGTCGTCACTCGTCATCCATTAAGTATACTATCCATCCATCTACATTGTATACCTGTGGTGCCTTTTTTTAGACTAGTTTAGCAGTTTGCTGACAGTGTCCACCAGGTCCAGTATACTGTATATAGCAGTACGGTAGGCCACTGCTGTGTACCTACCTCTGTGTCATCACTCGTCATCCATTAAGTATACTATCCATCCATCTACATTGTATACCTGTGGTGCCTTTTTTTAGACTAGTTTAGCAGTTTGCTGACAGTGTCCACCAGGTCCAGTATACTGTATATAGCAGTACGGTAGGCCACTGCTGTGTACCTACCTCTGTGTCGTCACTCGTCATCCATTAAGTATACTATCCATCCATCTACATTGTATACCTGTGGTGCCTTTTTTTTAGACTAGTTTAGCAGTTTGCTGACAGTGTCCACCAGGTCCAGTATACTGTATATAGCAGTACGGTAGGCCACTGCTGTGTACCTACCTCTGTGTCGTCACTCGTCATCCATTAAGTATACTATCCATCCATCTACATTGTATACCTGTGGTGCCTTTTTTTTAGACTAGTTTAGCAGTTTGCTGACAGTGTCCACCAGGTCCAGTATACTGTATATAGCAGTACGGTAGGCCACTGCTGTGTACCTACCTCTGTGTCGTCACTCGTCATCCATTAAGTATACTATCCATCCATCTACAATGTATACCTGTGGTGCCTTTTTTTAGACTAGTTTAGCAGTTTGCTGACAGTGTCCACCAGGTCCAGTATACTGTATATAGCAGTACGGTAGGCCACTGCTGTGTACCTACCTCTGTGTCATCACTCGTCATCCATTAAGTATACTATCCATCCATCTACATTGTATACCTGTGGTGCCTTTTTTTAGACTAGTTTAGCAGTTTGCTGACAGTGTCCACCAGGTCCAGTATACTGTATATAGCAGTACGGTAGGCCACTGCTGTGTACCTACCTCTGTGTCGTCACTCGTCATCCATTAAGTATACTATCCATCCATCTACATTGTATACCTGTGGTGCCTTTTTTTTAGACTAGTTTAGCAGTTTGCTGACAGTGTCCACCAGGTCCAGTATACTGTATATAGCAGTACGGTAGGCCACTGCTGTGTACCTACCTCTGTGTCGTCACTCGTCATCCATTAAGTATACTATCCATCCATCTACAATGTATACCTGTGGTGCCTTTTTTTAGACTAGTTTAGCAGTTTGCTGACAGTGTCCACCAGGTCCAGTATACTGTATATAGCAGTACGGTAGGCCACTGCTGTGTACCTACCTCTGTGTCATCACTCGTCATCCATTAAGTATACTATCCATCCATCTACATTGTATACCTGTGGTGCCTTTTTTTAGACTAGTTTAGCAGTTTGCTGACAGTGTCCACCAGGTCCAGTATACTGTATATAGCAGTACGGTAGGCCACTGCTGTGTACCTACCTCTGTGTCATCACTCGTCATCCATTAAGTATACTATCCATCCATCTACATTGTATACCTGTGGTGCCTTTTTTTAGACTAGTTTAGCAGTTTGCTGACAGTGTCCACCAGGTCCAGTATACTGTATATAGCAGTACGGTAGGCCACTGCTGTGTACCTACCTCTGTGTCGTCACTCGTCATCCATTAAGTATACTATCCATCCATCTACAATGTATACCTGTGGTGCCTTTTTTTTAGACTAGTTTAGCAGTTTGCTGACAGTGTCCACCAGGTCCAGTATACTGTATATAGCAGTACGGTAGGCCACTGCTGTGTACCTACCTCTGTGTCATCACTCGTCATCCATTAAGTATACTATCCATCCATCTACATTGTATACCTGTGGTGCCTTTTTTTAGACTAGTTTAGCAGTTTGCTGACAGTGTCCACCAGGTCCAGTATACTGTATATAGCAGTACGGTAGGCCACTGCTGTGTACCTACCTCTGTGTCGTCACTCGTCATCCATTAAGTATACTATCCATCCATCTACATTGTATACCTGTGGTGCCTTTTTTTTAGACTAGTTTAGCAGTTTGCTGACAGTGTCCACCAGGTCCAGTATACTGTATATAGCAGTACGGTAGGCCACTGCTGTGTACCTACCTCTGTGTCGTCACTCGTCATCCATTAAGTATACTATCCATCCATCTACAATGTATACCTGTGGTGCCTTTTTTTTAGACTAGTTTAGCAGTTTGCTGACAGTGTCCACCAGGTCCAGTATACTGTATATAGCAATACGGTAGGCCACTGCTGTGTACCTACCTCTGTGTCATCACTCGTCATCCATTAAGTATACTATCCATCCATCTACATTGTATACCTGTGGTGCCTTTTTTTAGACTAGTTTAGCAGTTTGCTGACAGTGTCCACCAGGTCCAGTATACTGTATATAGCAGTACGGTAGGCCACTGCTGTGTACCTACCTCTGTGTCGTCACTCGTCATCCATTAAGTATACTATCCAACCATCTACATTGTATACCTGTGGTGCCTTTTTTTTAGACTAGTTTAGCAGTTTGCTGACAGTGTCCACCAGGTCCAGTATACTGTATATAGCAGTACGGTAGGCCACTGCTGTGTACCTACCTCTGTGTCGTCACTCGTCATCCATTAAGTATACTATCCATCCATCTACATTGTATACCTGTGGTGCCTTTTTTTAGACTAGTTTAGCAGTTTGCTGACAGTGTCCACCAGGTCCAGTATACTGTATATAGCAGTACGGTAGGCCACTGCTGTGTACCTACCTCTGTGTCGTCACTCGTCATCCATTAAGTATACTATCCATCCATCTACAATGTATACCTGTGGTGCCTTTTTTTAGACTAGTTTAGCAGTTTGCTGACAGTGTCCACCAGGTCCAGTATACTGTATATAGCAGTACGGTAGGCCACTGCTGTGTACCTACCTCTGTGTCGTCACTCGTCATCCATTAAGTATACTATCCATCCATCTACATTGTATACCTGTGGTGCCTTTTTTTTAGACTAGTTTAGCAGTTTGCTGACAGTGTCCACCAGGTCCAGTATACTGTATATAGCAGTACGGTAGGCCACTACTGTGTACCTACCTCTGTGTCGTCACTCGTCATCCATTAAGTATACTATCAATCCATCTACATTGTATACCTGTGGTGCCTTTTTTTTAGACTTGTTTAGCAGTTTGCTGACAGTGTCCACCAGGTCCAGTATACTGTATATAGCAGTACGGTAGGCCACTGCTGTGTACCTACCTCTGTGTCGTCACTCGTCATCCATTAAGTATACTATCCATCCATCTACATTGTATACCTGTGGTGCCTTTTTTTAGACTATTTTAGCAGTTTGCTGACAGTGTCCACCAGGTCCAGTATACTGTATATAGCAGTACGGTAGGCCACTGCAGTGTACCTACCTCTGTGTCGTCACTCGTCATCCATTAAGTATACTATCCATCCATCTACATTGTATACCTGTGGTGCCTTTTTTTTAGACTAGTTTAGCAGTTTGCTGACAGTGTCCACCAGGTCCAGTATACTGTATATAGCAGTACGGTAGGCCACTGCTGTGTACCTACCTCTGTGTCATCACTCGTCATCCATTAAGTATACTATCCATCCATCTACATTGTATACCTGTGGTGCCATTTTTTAGACTAGTTTAGCAGTTTACTGACGGTGTCCACCAGGTCCAGTATACTGTATATAGCAGTACGGTAGGCCACTGCTGTGTACCTACCTCTGTGTCGTCACTCGTCATCCATTAAGTATACTATCCATCCATCTACATTGTATACCTGTGGTGCCTTTTTTTTAGACTAGTTTAGCAGTTTGCTGACAGT
Organism: Pseudophryne corroboree; assembly: GCF_028390025.1. NCBI lineage: Eukaryota > Metazoa > Chordata > Amphibia > Anura > Myobatrachidae > Pseudophryne > Pseudophryne corroboree. The sequence goes on from NW_026969514.1 coordinate 11,130, forward strand.
GTCCACCAGGTCCAGTATACTGTATATAGCAGTACGGTAGGCCACTGCTGTGTACCTACCTCTGTGTCGTCACTCGTCATCCATTAAGTATACTATCCATCCATCTACATTGTATACCTGTGGTGCCTTTTTTTTAGACTAGTTTAGCAGTTTGCTGACAGTGTCCACCAGGTCCAGTATACTGTATATAGCAGTACGGTAGGCCACTGCTGTGTACCTACCTCTGTGTCATCACTCGTCATCCATTAAGTATACTATCCATCCATCTACATTGTATACCTGTGGTGCCTTTTTTTAGACTAGTTTAGCAGTTTGCTGACAGTGTCCACCAGGTCCAGTATACTGTATATAGCAGTACGGTAGGCCACTGCTGTGTACCTACCTCTGTGTCATCACTCGTCATCCATTAAGTATACTATCCATCCATCTACATTGTATACCTGTGGTGCCTTTTTTTAGACTAGTTTAGCAGTTTGCTGACAGTGTCCACCAGGTCCAGTATACTGTATATAGCAGTACGGTAGGCCACTGCTGTGTACCTACCTCTGTGTCGTCACTCGTCATCCATTAAGTATACTATCCATCCATCTACAATGTATACCTGTGGTGCCTTTTTTTTAGACTAGTTTAGCAGTTTGCTGACAGTGTCCACCAGGTCCAGTATACTGTATATAGCAGTACGGTAGGCCACTGCTGTGTACCTACCTCTGTGTCATCACTCGTCATCCATTAAGTATACTATCCATCCATCTACATTGTATACCTGTGGTGCCTTTTTTTAGACTAGTTTAGCAGTTTGCTGACAGTGTCCACCAGGTCCAGTATACTGTATATAGCAGTACGGTAGGCCACTGCTGTGTACCTACCTCTGTGTCGTCACTCGTCATCCATTAAGTATACTATCCATCCATCTACATTGTATACCTGTGGTGCCTTTTTTTTAGACTAGTTTAGCAGTTTGCTGACAGTGTCCACCAGGTCCAGTATACTGTATATAGCAGTACGGTAGGCCACTGCTGTGTACCTACCTCTGTGTCGTCACTCGTCATCCATTAAGTATACTATCCATCCATCTACAATGTATACCTGTGGTGCCTTTTTTTAGACTAGTTTAGCAGTTTGCTGACAGTGTCCACCAGGTCCAGTATACTGTATATAGCAATACGGTAGGCCACTGCTGTGTACCTACCTCTGTGTCATCACTCGTCATCCATTAAGTATACTATCCATCCATCTACATTGTATACCTGTGGTGCCTTTTTTTAGACTAGTTTAGCAGTTTGCTGACAGTGTCCACCAGGTCCAGTATACTGTATATAGCAGTACGGTAGGCCACTGCTGTGTACCTACCTCTGTGTCGTCACTCGTCATCCATTAAGTATACTATCCATCCATCTACATTGTATACCTGTGGTGCCTTTTTTTTAGACTAGTTTAGCAGTTTGCTGACAGTGTCCACCAGGTCCAGTATACTGTATATAGCAGTACGGTAGGCCACTGCTGTGTACCTACCTCTGTGTCGTCACTCGTCATCCATTAAGTATACTATCCATCCATCTACATTGTATACCTGTGGTGCCTTTTTTTTAGACTAGTTTAGCAGTTTGCTGACAGTGTCCACCAGGTCCAGTATACTGTATATAGCAGTACGGTAGGCCACTGCTGTGTACCTACCTCTGTGTCGTCACTCGTCATCCATTAAGTATACTATCCATCCATCTACAATGTATACCTGTGGTGCCTTTTTTTTAGACTAGTTTAGCAGTTTGCTGACAGTGTCCACCAGGTCCAGTATACTGTATATAGCAGTACGGTAGGCCACTGCTGTGTACCTACCTCTGTGTCGTCACTCGTCATCCATTAAGTATACTATCCATCCATCTACATTGTATACCTGTGGTGCCTTTTTTTTAGACTAGTTTAGCAGTTTGCTGACAGTGTCCACCAGGTCCAGTATACTGTATATAGCAGTACGGTAGGCCACTACTGTGTACCTACCTCTGTGTCGTCACTCGTCATCCATTAAGTATACTATCAATCCATCTACATTGTATACCTGTGGTGCCTTTTTTTTAGACTTGTTTAGCAGTTTGCTGACAGTGTCCACCAGGTCCAGTATACTGTATATAGCAGTACGGTAGGCCACTGCTGTGTACCTACCTCTGTGTCGTCACTCGTCATCCATTAAGTATACTATCCATCCATCTACATTGTATACCTGTGGTGCCTTTTTTTAGACTATTTTAGCAGTTTGCTGACAGTGTCCACCAGGTCCAGTATACTGTATATAGCAGTACGGTAGGCCACTGCAGTGTACCTACCTCTGTGTCGTCACTCGTCATCCATTAAGTATACTATCCATCCATCTACATTGTATACCTGTGGTGCCTTTTTTTTAGACTAGTTTAGCAGTTTGCTGACAGTGTCCACCAGGTCCAGTATACTGTATATAGCAGTACGGTAGGCCACTGCTGTGTACCTACCTCTGTGTCATCACTCGTCATCCATTAAGTATACTATCCATCCATCTACATTGTATACCTGTGGTGCCATTTTTTAGACTAGTTTAGCAGTTTACTGACGGTGTCCACCAGGTCCAGTATACTGTATATAGCAGTATGGTAGGCCACTGCTGTGTACCTACCTCTGTGCCGTCACTCGTCATCCATTAAGTATACTATCCATCCATCTACATTGTATACCTGTGGTGCCTTTTTTTTAGACTAGTTTAGCAGTTTGCTGACAGTGTCCACCAGGTCCAGTATACTGTATATAGCAGTACGGTAGGCCACTGCTGTGTACCTACCTCTGTGTCATCACTCGTCATCCATTAAGTATACTATCCATCCATCTACATTGTATACCTGTGGTGCCTTTTTTTTAGACTAGTGTAGCAGTTTGCTGACAGTGTCCACCAGGTCCAGTATACTGTATATAGCAGTACGGTAGGCCACTGCTGTGTACCTACCTCTGTGTCGTCACTCGTCATCCATTAAGTATACTATCCATACATCTACATTGTATACCTGTGGTGCCTTTTTTTAGACTAGTTTAGCAGTTTGCTGACAGTGTCCACCAGGTCCAGTATACTGTATATAGCAGTACGGTAGGCCACTGCTGTGTACCTACCTCTGTGTCGTCACTTGTCATCCATTAAGTATACTATCCATCCATCTACATTGTATACCTGTGGTGCCTTTTTTTTAGACTAGTTTAGCAGTTTGCTGACAGTGTCCACCAGGTCCAGTATACTGTATATAGCAGTACGGTAGGCCACTGCTGTGTACCTACCTCTGTGTCGTCACTCGTCATCCATTAAGTATACTATCCATCCATCTACATTGTATAACTGTGGTGCCTTTTTTTTTAGACTAGTTTAGCAGTTTGCTGACAGTGTCCACCAGGTCCAGTATACTGTATATAGCAGTACGGTAGGCCACTGCTGTGTACCTACCTCTGTGTCGTCACTCGTCATCCATTAAGTATACTATCCATCCATCTACATTGTATACCTGTGGTGCCTTATTTTTAGACTAGTTTTGCAGTTTGCTGACAGTGTCCACCAGGTCCAGTATACTGTATATAGCAGTACGGTAGGCCACTGCTGTGTACCTACCTCTGTGTCGTCACTCGTCATCCATTAAGTATACTATCCATCCATCTACAATGTATACCTGTGGTGCCTTTTTTTTAGACTAGTTTAGCAGTTTGCTGACAGTGTCCATCAGGTCCAGTATACTGTATATGGCAGTACGGTAGGCCACTGCTGTGTACCTACCTATGTGTCGTCACTCGTCATCCATTAAGTATACTATCCATCCATCTACATTGTATACCTGTGGTGCCATTTTTTAGACTAGTTTAGCAGTTTGCTGACAGTGTCCACCAGGTCCAGTATACTGTATATAGCAGTACGGTAGGCCACTGCTGAGTACCTACCTCTGTGCCGTCACTCGTCATCCATTAAGTATACTATCCATCCATCTACATTGTATACCCGTGGTGCCTTTTTTTTAGACTAGTTTAGCAGTTTGCTGACAGTGTCCACCAGGTCCAGTATACTGTATATAGCAGTACGGTAGGCCACTGCTGTGTACCTACCTCTGTGTCATCACTCGTCATCCATTAAGTATACTATCCATCCATCTACATTGTATACCTGTGGTGCCTTTTTTTTAGACTAGTGTAGCAGTTTGCTGACAGTGTCCACCAGGTCCAGTATACTGTATATAGCAGTACGGTAGGCCACTGCTGTGTACCTACCTCTGTGTCGTCACTCGTCATTCATTAAGTATACTATCCATCCATCTACATTGTATACCTGTGGTGCCTTTTTTTTAGACTAGTTTAGCAGTTTGCTGACAGTGTCCACCAGGTCCAGTATACTGTATATAGCAGTACGGTAGGCCACTGCTGTGTACCTACCTCTGTGTCGTCACTCGTCATCCATTAAGTATACTATCCATCCATCTACAATGTATACCTGTGGTGCCTTTTTTTTAGACTAGTTTAGCAGTTTGCTGACAGTGTCCACCAGGTCCAGTATACTGTATATGGCAGTACGGTAGGCCACTGCTGTGTACCTACCTATGTGTCGTCACTCGTCATCCATTAAGTATACTATCCATCCATCTACATTGTATACCTGTGGTGCCATTTTTTAGACTAGTTTAGCAGTTTGCTGACAGTGTCCACCAGGTCCAGTATACTGTATATAGCAGTACGGTAGGCCACTGCGGAGTACCTACCTCTGTGCCGTCACTCGTCATCCATTAAGTATACTATCCATCCATCTACATTGTATACCCGTGGTGCCTTTTTTTTAGACTAGTTTAGCAGTTTGCTGACAGTGTCCACCAGGTCCAGTATACTGTATATAGCAGTACGGTAGGCCACTGCTGTGTACCTACCTCTGTGTCATCACTCGTCATCCATTAAGTATACTATCCATCCATCTACATTGTATACCTGTGGTGCCTTTTTTTTAGACTAGTGTAGCAGTTTGCTGACAGTGTCCACCAGGTTCAGTATACTGTATATAGCAGTACGGTAGGCCACTGCTGTGTACCTACCTCTGTGTCGTCACTCGTCATTCATTAAGTATACTATCCATCCATCTACATTGTATACCTGTGGTGCCTTTTTTTTAGACTAGTTTAGCAGTTTGCTGACAGTGTCCACCAGGTCCAGTATACTGTATATAGCAGTACGGTAGGCCACTGCTGTGTACCTACATCTGTGTCGTCACTCGTCATCCATTAAGTATACTATCCATCCATCTACATTGTATACCTGTGGTGCCTTTTTTTTAGACTAGTTTAGCAGTTTGCTGACAGTGTCCACCAGGTCCAGTATACTGTATATAGCAGTACGGTAGGCCACTGCTGTGTACCTACCTCTGTGTCGTCACTCGTCATCCATTAAGTATACTATCCATCCATCTACATTGCATACCTGTGGTGCCTTTTTTTTAGACTAGTTTAGCAGTTTGCTGACAGTGTCCACCAGGTCCAGTATACTGTATATAGCAGTACGGTAGGCCACTGCTGTGTACCTACCTCTGTGTCGTCACTCGTCATCCATTAAGTATACTATCCATCCATCTACATTGTATACCTGTGGTGCCTTTTTTTTAGACTAGTTTAGCAGTTTGCTGACAGTGTCCACCAGGTCCAGTATACTGTATATAGCAGTACGGTAGGCCACTGCTGTGTACCTACCTCTGTGTCGTCACTCGTCATCCATTAAGTATACTATCCATCCATCTACATTGTATACCTGTGGTGCCTTATTTTTAGTCTAGTTTAGCAGTTTGCTGTCAGTGTCCACCAGGTCCAGTATACTGTATATAGCAGTACGGTAGGCCACTGCTGTGTACCTACCTCTGTGTCGTCACTCGTCATCCATTAAGTATACTATCCATCCATCTACAATGTATACCTGTGGTGCCTTTTTTTTAGACTAGTTTAGCAGTTTGCTGACAGTGTCCACCAGGTCCAGTATACTGTATATAGCAGTACGGTAGGCCACTGCTGTGTACCTACCTCTGTGTCATCACTCGTCATCCATTAAGTATACTATCCATCCATCTACATTGTATACCTGTGGTGCCTTTTTTTAGACTAGTTTAGCAGTTTGCTGACAGTGTCCACCAGGTCCAGTATACTGTATATATCAGTACGGTAGGCCACTGCTGTGTACCTACCTCTGTGTCGTCACTCGTCATCCATTAAGTATACTATCCATCCATCTACATTGTATACCTGTGGTGCAATTTTTTAGACTAGTTTAGCAGTTTGCTGACAGTGTCCACCAGGTCCAGTATACTGTATATAGCAGTACGGTAGGCCACTGCTGTGTACCTACCTCTGTGCCGTCACTCGTCATCCATTAAGTATACTATCCATCCATCTACATTGTATACCTGTGGTGCCTTTTTTTAGACTAGTTTAGCAGTTTGCTGACAGTGTCCACCAGGTCCAGTATACTGCATATAGCAGTACGGTAGGCCACTGCTGTGTACCTACCTCTGTGTCATCACTCGTCATCCATTAAGTATACTATCCATCCATCTACATTGTATACCTGTGGTGCCTTTTTTTTAGACTAGTGTAGCAGTTTGCTGACAGTGTCCACCAGGTCCAGTATACTGTATATAGCAGTACGGTAGGCCACTGCTGTGTACCTACCTCTGTGTCGTCACTCGTCATCCATTAAGTATACTATCCATCCATCTACATTGTATACCTGTGGTGCCTTTTTTTTAGACTAGTTTAGCAGTTTGCTGACAGTGTCCACCAGGTCCAGTATACTGTATATAGCAGTACGGTAGGCCACTGCTGTGTACCTACCTCTGTGTCGTCACTCGTCATCCATTAAGTATACTATCCATCCATCTACATTGTATACCTGTGGTGCCTTTTTTTTAGACTAGTTTAGCAGTTTGCTGACAGTGTCCACCAGGTCCAGTATACTGTATATAGCAGTACGGTAGGCCACTGCTGTGTACCTACCTCTGTGTCGTCACTCGTCATCCATTAAGTATACTATCCATCCATCTACAATGTATACCTGTGGTGCCTTTTTTTTAGACTAGATTAGCAGTTTGCTGACAGTGTCCACCAGGTCCAGTATACTGTATATAGCAGTACGGTAGGCCACTGCTGTGTACCTACCTCTGTGTCATCACTCGTCATCCATTAAGTATACTATCCATCCATCTACATTGTATACCTGTGGTGCCTTTTTTTAGACTAGTTTAGCAGTTTGCTGACAGTGTCCACCAGGTCCAGTATACTGTATATAGCAGTACGGTAGGCCACTGCTGTGTACCTACCTCTGTGTCGTCACTCGTCATCCATTAAGTATACTATCCATCCATCTACATTGTATACCTGTGGTGCCTTTTTTTTAGACTAGTTTAGCAGTTTGCTGACAGTGTCCACCAGGTCCAGTATACTGTATATAGCAGTACGGTAGGCCACTGCTGTGTACCTACCTCTGTGTCGTCACTCGTCATCCATTAAGTATACTATCCATCCATCTACATTGTATACCTGTGGTGCCTTTTTTTTAGACTAGTTTAGCAGTTTGCTGACAGTGTCCACCAGGTCCAGTATACTGTATATAGCAGTACGGTAGGCCACTGCTGTGTACCTACCTCTGTGTCGTCACTCGTCATCCATTAAGTATACTATCCATCCATCTACATTGTATACCTGTGGTGCCTTTTTTTTAGACTAGTTTAGCAGTTTGCTGACAGTGTCCACCAGGTCCAGTATACTGTATATAGCAGTACGGTAGGCCACTGCTGTGTACCTACCTCTGTGTCGTCACTCGTCATCCATTAAGTATACTATCCATCCATCTACATTGTATACCTGTGGTGCCTTTTTTTTAGACTAGTTTAGCAGTTTGCTGACAGTGTCCACCAGGTCCAGTATACTGTATATAGCAGTACGGTAGGCCACTGCTGTGTACCTACCTCTGTGTCGTCACTCGTCATCCATTAAGTATACTATCCATCCATCTACAATGTATACCTGTGGTGCCTTTTTTTTAGACTAGATTAGCAGTTTGCTGACAGTGTCCACCAGGTCCAGTATACTGTATATAGCAGTACGGTAGGCCACTGCTGTGTACCTACCTCTGTGTCATCACTCGTCATCCATTAAGTATACTATCCATCCATCTACATTGTATACCTGTGGTGCCTTTTTTTAGACTAGTTTAGCAGTTTGCTGACAGTGTCCACCAGGTCCAGTATACTGTATATAGCAGTACGGTAGGCCACTGCTGTGTACCTACCTCTGTGTCGTCACTCGTCATCCATTAAGTATACTATCCATCCATCTACATTGTATACCTGTGGTGCCTTTTTTTAGACTAGTTTAGCAGTTTGCTGACAGTGTCCACCAGGTCCAGTATACTGTATATAGCAGTACGGTAGGCCACTGCTGTGTACCTACCTCTGTGTCGTCACTCGTCATCCATTAAGTATACTATCCATCCATCTACATTGTATACCTGTGGTGCCTTTTTTTTAGACTAGTTTAGCAGTTTGCTGACAGTGTCCACCAGGTCCAGTATACTGCATATAGCAGTACGGTAGGCCACTGCTGTGTACCTACCTCTGTGTCATCACTCGTCATCCATTAAGTATACTATCCATCCATCTACATTGTATACCTGTGGTGCCTTTTTTTTAGACTAGTGTAGCAGTTTGCTGACAGTGTCTACCAGGTCCAGTATACTGTATATAGCAGTACGGTAGGCCACTGCTGTGTACCTACCTCTGTGTCGTCACTCGTCATCCATTAAGTATACTATCCATCCATCTACATTGTATACCTGTGGTGCCTTTTTTTTAGACTAGTTTAGCAGTTTGCTGACAGTGTCCACCAGGTCCAGTATACTGTATATAGCAGTACAGTAGGCCACTGCTGTGTACCTACATCTGTGTCGTCACTCGTCATCCATTAAGTATACTATCCATCCATCTACATTGTATACCTGTGGTGCCTTTTTTTAGACTAGTTTAGCAGTTTGCTGACAGTGTCCACCAGGTCCAGTATACTGTATATAGCAGTACGATAGGCCACTGCTGTGTACCTACCTCTGTGTCATCACTCGTCATCCATTAAGTATACTATCCATCCATCTACATTGTATACCTGTGGTGCCTTTTTTTTAGACTAGTGTAGCAGTTTGCTGACAGTGTCCACCAGGTCCAGTATACTGTATATAGCAGTACGGTAGGCCACTGCTGTGTACCTACCTCTGTGTCGTCACTCGTCATCCATTAAGTATACTATCCATCCATCTACATTGTATACCTGTGGTGCCTTTTTTTTAGACTAGTTTAGCAGTTTGCTGACAGTGTCCACCAGGTCCAGTATACTGTATATAGCAGTACGGTAGGCCACTGCTGTGTACCTACCTCTGTGTCGTCACTCGTCATCCATTAAGTATACTATCCATCCATCTACAATGTATACCTGTGGTGCCTTTTTTTTAGACTAGTTTAGCAGTTTGCTGACAGTGTCCACCAGGTCCAGTATACTGTATATAGCAGTACGGTAGGCCACTGCTGTGTACCTACCTCTGTGTCATCACTCGTCATCCATTAAGTATACTATCCATCCATCTACATTGTATACCTGTGGTGCCTTTTTTTAGACTAGTTTAGCAGTTTGCTGACAGTGTCCACCAGGTCCAGTATACTGTATATAGCAGTACGGTAGGCCACTGCTGTGTACCTACCTCTGTGTCGTCACTCGTCATCCATTAAGTATACTATCCATCCATCTACATTGTATACCTGTGGTGCCTTTTTTTTAGACTAGTTTAGCAGTTTGCTGACAGTGTCCACCAGGTCCAGTATACTGTATATAGCAGTACGGTAGGCCACTGCTGTGTACCTACCTCTGTGTCGTCACTCGTCATCCATTAAGTATACTATCCATCCATCTACAATGTATACCTGTGGTGCCTTTTTTTTAGACTAGTTTAGCAGTTTGCTGACAGTGTCCACCAGGTCCAGTATACTGTATATAGCAGTACGGTAGGCCACTGGTGTGTACCTACCTCTGTGTCGTCACTCGTCATCCATTAAGTATACTATCCATCCATCTACATTGTATACCTGTGGTGCCTTTTTTTTAGACTAGTTTAGCAGTTTGCTGACAGTGTCCACCAGGTCCAGTATACTGTATATAGCAGTACGGTAGGCCACTACTGTGTACCTACCTCTGTGTCGTCACTCGTCATCCATTAAGTATACTATCCATCCATCTACATTGTATACCTGTGGTGCCTTTTTTTTTAGACTTGTTTAGCAGTTTGCTGACAGTGTCCACCAGGTCCAGTATACTGTATATAGCAGTACGGTAGGCCACTGCTGTGTACCTACCTCTGTGTCGTCACTCGTCATCCATTAAGTATACTATCCATCCATCTACATTGAATACCTGTGGTGCCTTTTTTTAGACTATTTTAGCAGTTTGCTGACAGTGTCCACCAGGTCCAGTATACTGTATATAGCAGTACGGTAGGCCACTGCTGTGTACCTACCTCTGTGTCGTCACTCGTCATCCATTAAGTATACTATCCATCCATCTACATTGTATACCTGTGGTGCCTTTTTTTTAGACTAGTTTAGCAGTTTGCTGACAGTGTCCACCAGGTCCAGTATACTGTATATAGCAGTACGGTAGGCCACTGCTGTGTACCTACCTCTGTGTCGTCACTCGTCATCCATTAAGTATACTATCCATCCATCTACATTGTATACCTGTGGTGCCATTTTTTAGACTAGTTTAGCAGTTTACTGACAGTGTCCACCAGGTCCAGTATACTGTATATAGCAGTATGGTAGGCCACTGCTGTGTACCTACCTCTGTGCCGTCACTCGTCATCCATTAAGTATACTATCCATCCATCTACATTGTATACCTGTGGTGCCTTTTTTTTAGACTAGTTTAGCAGTTTGCTGACAGTGTCCACCAGGTCCAGTATACTGTATATAGCAGTACGGTAGGCCACTGCTGTGTACCTACCTCTGTGTCATCACTCGTCATCCATTAAGTATACTATCCATCCATCTACATTGTATACCTGTGGTGCCTTTTTTTTAGACTAGTGTAGCAGTTTGCTGACAGTGTCCACCAGGTCCAGTATACTGTATATAGCAGTACGGTAGGCCACTGCTGTGTACCTACCTCTGTGTCGTCACTCGTCATCCATTAAGTATACTATCCATACATCTACATTGTATACCTGTGGTGCCTTTTTTTTAGACTAGTTTAGCAGTTTGCTGACAGTGTCCACCAGGTCCAGTATACTGTATATAGCAGTATGGTAGGCCACTGCTGTGTACCTACCTCTGTGTCGTCACTCGTCATCCATTAAGTATACTATCCATCCATCTACATTGTATACCTGTGGTGCCTTATTTTTAGACTAGTTTTGCAGTTTGCTGACAGTGTCCACCAGGTCCAGTATACTGTATATAGCAGTATGGTAGGCCACTGCTGTGTACCTACCTCTGTGTCGTCACTCGTCATCCATTAAGTATACTATCCATCCATCTACATTGTATACCTGTGGTGCCTTATTTTTAGACTAGTTTTGCAGTTTGCTGACAGTGTCCACCAGGTCCAGTATACTGTATATAGCAGTACGGTAGGCCACTGCTGTGTACCTACCTCTGTGTCGTCACTCGTCATCCATTAAGTATACTATCCATCCATCTACAATCTATACCTGTGGTGCCTTTTTTTTAGACTAGTTTAGCAGTTTGCTGACAGTGTCCACCAGGTCCAGTATACTGTATATGGCAGTACGGTAGGCCACTGCTGTGTACCTACCTCTGTGTCGTCACTCGTTATCCATTAAGTATACTATCCATCCATCTACATTGTATACCTGTGGTGCCATTTTTTAGACTAGTTTAGCAGTTTGCTGACAGTGTCCACCAGGTCCAGTATACTGTATATAGCAGTACGGTAGGCCACTGCTGTGTACCTACCTCTGTGCCGTCACTCGTCATCCATTAAGTATACTATTCATCCATCTACATTGTATACCTGTGGTGCCTTTTTTTTAGACTAGTTTAGCAGTTTGCTGACAGTGTCCACCAGGTCCAGTATACTGTATATAGCAGTACGGTAGGCCACTGCTGTGTACCTACCTCTGTGTCATCACTCGTCATCCATTAAGTATACTATCCATCCATCTACATTGTATACCTGTGGTGCCTTTTTTTTAGACTAGTGTAGCAGTTTGCTGACAGTGTCCACCAGGTCCAGTATACTGTATATAGCAGTACGGTAGGCCACTGCTGTGTACCTACCTCTGTGTCGTCACTCGTCATCCATTAAGTATACTATCCATCCATCTACATTGTATACCTGTGGTGCCTTTTTTTTAGACTAGTTTAGCAGTTTGCTGACAGTGTCCACCAGGTCCAGTATACTGTATATAGCAGTACGGTAGGCCACTGCTGTGTACCTACCTCTGTGTCGTCACTCGTCATCCATTAAGTATACTATCCATCCATCTACATTGTATACCTGTGGTGCCTTTTTTTAGACTATTTTAGCAGTTTGCTGACAGTGTCCACCAGGTCCAGTATACTGTATATAGCAGTACGGTAGGCCACTGCAGTGTACCTACCTCTGTGTCGTCACTCGTCATCCATTAAGTATACTATCCATCCATCTACATTGTATACCTGTGGTGCCTTTTTTTTAGACTAGTTTAGCAGTTTGCTGACAGTGTCCACCAGGTCCAGTATACTGTATATAGCAGTACGGTAGGCCACTGCTGTGTACCTACCTCTGTGTCGTCACTCGTCATCCATTAAGTATACTATCCATCCATCTACATTGTATACCTGTGGTGCCATTTTTTAGACTAGTTTAGCAGTTTACTGACAGTGTCCACCAGGTCCAGTATACTGTATATAGCAGTATGGTAGGCCACTGCTGTGTACCTACCTCTGTGCCGTCACTCGTCATCCATTAAGTATACTATCCATCCATCTACATTGTATACCTGTGGTGCCTTTTTTTTAGACTAGTTTAGCAGTTTGCTGACAGTGTCCACCAGGTCCAGTATACTGTATATAGCAGTACGGTAGGCCACTGCTGTGTACCTACCTCTGTGTCATCACTCGTCATCCATTAAGTATACTATCCATCCATCTACATTGTATACCTGTGGTGCCTTTTTTTTAGACTAGTGTAGCAGTTTGCTGACAGTGTCCACCAGGTCCAGTATACTGTATATAGCAGTACGGTAGGCCACTGCTGTGTACCTACCTCTGTGTCGTCACTCGTCATCCATTAAGTATACTATCCATACATCTACATTGTATACCTGTGGTGCCTTTTTTTTAGACTAGTTTAGCAGTTTGCTGACAGTGTCCACCAGGTCCAGTATACTGTATATAGCAGTACAGTAGGCCACTGCTGTGTACCTACCTCTGTGTCATCACTCGTCATCCATTAAGTATACTATCCATCCATCTACATTGTATACCTGTGGTGCCTTTTTTTTAGACTAGTTTAGCAGTTTGCTGACAGTGTCCACCAGGTCCAGTATACTGTATATAGCAGTACGGTAGGCCACTGCTGTGTACCTAACTCTGTGTCGTCACTCGTCATCCATTAAGTATACTATCCATCCATCTACATTGTATACCTGTGGTGCCATTTTTTAGACTAGTTTAGCAGTTTACTGACAGTGTCCACCAGGTCCAGTATACTGTATATAGCAGTATGGTAGGCCACTGCTGTGTACCTACCTCTGTGCCGTCACTCGTCATCCATTAAGTATACTATCCATCCATCTACATTGTATACCTGTGGTGCCTTTTTTTTAGACTAGTTTAGCAGTTTGCTGACAGTGTCCACCAGGTCCAGTATACTGTATATAGCAGTACGGTAGGCCACTGCTGTGTACCTACCTCTGTGTCATCACTCGTCATCCATTAAGTATACTATCCATCCATCTACATTGTATACCTGTGGTGCCTTTTTTTTAGACTAGTGTAGCAGTTTGCTGACAGTGTCCACCAGGTCCAGTATACTGTATATAGCAGTACGGTAGGCCACTGCTGTGTACCTACCTCTGTGTCGTCACTCGTCATCCATTAAGTATACTATCCATCCATCTACATTGTATACCTGTGGTGCCTTATTTTTAGACTAGTTTTGCAGTTTGCTGACAGTGTCCACCAGGTCCAGTATACTGTATATAGCAGTACGGTAGGCCACTGCTGTGTACCTACCTCTGTGTCGTCACTCGTCATCCATTAAGTATACTATCCATCCATCTACATTGTATACCTGTGGTGCCTTTTTTTTAGACTAGTTTAGCAGTTTGCTGACAGTGTCCACCAGGTCCAGTATACTGTATATAGCAGTACGGTAGGCCACTGCTGTGGTCCTACCTCTGTGTCGTCACTCGTCATCCATTAAGTATACTATCCATCCATCTACAATGTATACCTGTGGTGCCTTTTTTTTAGACTAGATTAGCAGTTTGCTGACAGTGTCCACCAGGTCCAGTATACTGTATATAGCAGTACGGTAGGCCACTGCTGTGTACCTACCTCTGTGTCATCACTCGTCATCCATTAAGTATACTATCCATCCATCTACATTGTATACCTGTGGTGCCTTTTTTTAGACTAGTTTAGCAGTTTGCTGACAGTGTCCACCAGGTCCAGTATACTGTATATAGCAGTACGGTAGGCCACTGCTGTGTACCTACCTCTGTGTCGTCACTCGTCATCCATTAAGTATACTATCCATCCATCTACATTGTATACCTGTGGTGCCTTTTTTTTAGACTAGTTTAGCAGTTTGCTGACAGTTTCCACCAGGTCCAGTATACTGTATATAGCAGTACGGTAGGCCACTGCTGTGTACCTACCTCTGTGTCGTCACTCGTCATCCATTAAGTATACTATCCATCCATCTACATTGTATACCTGTGGTGCCTTTTTTTTAGACTAGTTTAGCAGTTTGCTGACAGTGTCTACCAGGTCCAGTATACTGTATATAGCAGTACGGTAGGCCACTGCTGTGTACCTACCTCTGTGTCGTCACTCGTCATCCATTAAGTATACTATCCATCCATCTACATTGTATACCTGTGGTGCCTTTTTTTTAGACTAGTTTAGCAGTTTGCTGACAGTGTCCACCAGGTCCAGTATACTGTATATAGCAGTACAGTAGGCCACTGCTGTGTACCTACATCTGTGTCGTCACTCGTCATCCATTAAGTATACTATCCATCCATCTACATTGTATACCTGTGGTGCCTTTTTTTAGACTAGTTTAGCAGTTTGCTGACAGTGTCCACCAGGTCCAGTATACTGTATATAGCAGTACGATAGGCCACTGCTGTGTACCTACCTCTGTGTCATCACTCGTCATCCATTAAGTATACTATCCATCCATCTACATTGTATACCTGTGGTGCCTTTTTTTTAGACTAGTGTAGCAGTTTGCTGACAGTGTCCACCAGGTCCAGTATACTGTATATAGCAGTACGGTAGGCCACTGCTGTGTACCTACCTCTGTGTCGTCACTCGTCATCCATTAAGTATACTATCCATCCATCTACATTGTATACCTGTGGTGCCTTTTTTTTAGACTAGTTTAGCAGTTTGCTGACAGTGTCCACCAGGTCCAGTATACTGTATATAGCAGTACGGTAGGCCACTGCTGTGTACCTACCTCTGTGTCGTCACTCGTCATCCATTAAGTATACTATCCATCCATCTACAATGTATACCTGTGGTGCCTTTTTTTTAGACTAGTTTAGCAGTTTGCTGACAGTGTCCACCAGGTCCAGTATACTGTATATAGCAGTACGGTAGGCCACTGCTGTGTACCTACCTCTGTGTCATCACTCGTCATCCATTAAGTATACTATCCATCCATCTACATTGTATACCTGTGGTGCCTTTTTTTAGACTAGTTTAGCAGTTTGCTGACAGTGTCCACCAGGTCCAGTATACTGTATATAGCAGTACGGTAGGCCACTGCTGTGTACCTACCTCTGTGTCGTCACTCGTCATCCATTAAGTATACTATCCATCCATCTAGATTGTATACCTGTGGTGCCTTTTTTTTAGACTAGTTTAGCAGTTTGCTGACAGTGTCCACCAGGTCCAGTATACTGTATATAGCAGTACGGTAGGCCACTGCTGTGTACCTACCTCTGTGTCGTCACTCGTCATCCATTAAGTATACTATCCATCCATCTACAATGTATACCTGTGGTGCCTTTTTTTTAGACTAGTTTAGCAGTTTGCTGACAGTGTCCACCAGGTCCAGTATACTGTATATAGCAGTACGGTAGGCCACTGCTGTGTACCTACCTCTGTGTCGTCACTCGTCATCCATTAAGTATACTATCCATCCATCTACATTGTATACCTGTGGTGCCATTTTTTAGACTAGTTTAGCAGTTTACTGACAGTGTCCACCAGGTCCAGTATACTGTATATAGCAGTATGGTAGGCCACTGCTGTGTACCTACCTCTGTGCCGTCACTCGTCATCCATTAAGTATACTATCCATCCATCTACATTGTATACCTGTGGTGCCTTTTTTTTAGACTAGTTTAGCAGTTTGCTGACAGTGTCCACCAGGTCCAGTATACTGTATATAGCAGTACGGTAGGCCACTGCTGTGTACCTACCTCTGTGTCATCACTCGTCATCCATTAAGTATACTATCCATCCATCTACATTGTATACCTGTGGTGCCTTTTTTTTAGACTAGTGTAGCAGTTTGCTGACAGTGTCCACCAGGTCCAGTATACTGTATATAGCAGTACGGTAGGCCACTGCTGTGTACCTACCTCTGTGTCGTCACTCGTCATCCATTAAGTATACTATCCATACATCTACATTGTATACCTGTGGTGCCTTTTTTTTAGACTAGTTTAGCAGTTTGCTGACAGTGTCCACCAGGTCCAGTATACTGTATATAGCAGTATGGTAGGCCACTGCTGTGTACCTACCTCTGTGTCGTCACTCGTCATCCATTAAGTATACTATCCATCCATCTACATTGTATACCTGTGGTGCCTTATTTTTAGACTAGTTTTGCAGTTTGCTGACAGTGTCCACCAGGTCCAGTATACTGTATATAGCAGTACGGTAGGCCACTGCTGTGTACCTACCTCTGTGTCGTCACTCGTTATCCATTAAGTATACTATCCATCCATCTACATTGTATACCTGTGGTGCCATTTTTTAGACTAGTTTAGCAGTTTGCTGACAGTGTCCACCAGGTCCAGTATACTGTATATAGCAGTACGGTAGGCCACTGCTGTGTACCTACCTCTGTGCCGTCACTCGTCATCCATTAAGTATACTATTCATCCATCTACATTGTATACCTGTGGTGCCTTTTTTTTAGACTAGTTTAGCAGTTTGCTGACAGTGTCCACCAGGTCCAGTATACTGTATATAGCAGTACGGTAGGCCACTGCTGTGTACCTACCTCTGTGTCATCACTCGTCATCCATTAAGTATACTATCCATCCATCTACATTGTATACCTGTGGTGCCTTTTTTTTAGACTAGTGTAGCAGTTTGCTGACAGTGTCCACCAGGTCCAGTATACTGTATATAGCAGTACGGTAGGCCACTGCTGTGTACCTACCTCTGTGTCGTCACTCGTCATCCATTAAGTATACTATCCATCCATCTACATTGTATACCTGTGGTGCCTTTTTTTTAGACTAGTTTAGCAGTTTGCTGACAGTGTCCACCAGGTCCAGTATACTGTATATAGCAGTACGGTAGGCCACTGCTGTGTACCTACCTCTGTGTCGTCACTCGTCATCCATTAAGTATACTATCCATACATCTACATTGTATACCTGTGGTGCCTTTTTTTTAGACTAGTTTAGCAGTTTGCTGACAGTGTCCACCAGGTCCAGTATACTGTATATAGCAGTATGGTAGGCCACTGCTGTGTACCTACCTCTGTGTCGTCACTCGTCATCCATTAAGTATACTATCCATCCATCTACATTGTATACCTGTGGTGCCTTATTTTTAGACTAGTTTTGCAGTTTGCTGACAGTGTCCACCAGGTCCAGTATACTGTATATAGCAGTACGGTAGGCCACTGCTGTGTACCTACCTCTGTGTCGTCACTCGTTATCCATTAAGTATACTATCCATCCATCTACATTGTATACCTGTGGTGCCATTTTTTAGACTAGTTTAGCAGTTTGCTGACAGTGTCCACCAGGTCCAGTATACTGTATATAGCAGTACGGTAGGCCACTGCTGTGTACCTACCTCTGTGCCGTCACTCGTCATCCATTAAGTATACTATTCATCCATCTACATTGTATACCTGTGGTGCCTTTTTTTTAGACTAGTTTAGCAGTTTGCTGACAGTGTCCACCAGGTCCAGTATACTGTATATAGCAGTACGGTAGGCCACTGCTGTGTACCTACCTCTGTGTCATCACTCGTCATCCATTAAGTATACTATCCATCCATCTACATTGTATACCTGTGGTGCCTTTTTTTTAGACTAGTGTAGCAGTTTGCTGACAGTGTCCACCAGGTCCAGTATACTGTATATAGCAGTACGGTAGGCCACTGCTGTGTACCTACCTCTGTGTCGTCACTCGTCATCCATTAAGTATACTATCCATCCATCTACATTGTATACCTGTGGTGCCTTTTTTTTAGACTAGTTTAGCAGTTTGCTGACAGTGTCCACCAGGTCCAGTATACTGTATATAGCAGTACGGTAGGCCACTGCTGTGTACCTACCTCTGTGTCGTCACTCGTCATCCATTAAGTATACTATCCATCCATCTACATTGTATACCTGTGGTGCCTTTTTTTAGACTATTTTAGCAGTTTGCTGACAGTGTCCACCAGGTCCAGTATACTGTATATAGCAGTACGGTAGGCCACTGCAGTGTACCTACCTCTGTGTCGTCACTCGTCATCCATTAAGTATACTATCCATCCATCTACATTGTATACCTGTGGTGCCTTTTTTTTAGACTAGTTTAGCAGTTTGCTGACAGTGTCCACCAGGTCCAGTATACTGTATATAGCAGTACGGTAGGCCACTGCTGTGTACCTACCTCTGTGTCGTCACTCGTCATCCATTAAGTATACTATCCATCCATCTACATTGTATACCTGTGGTGCCATTTTTTAGACTAGTTTAGCAGTTTACTGACAGTGTCCACCAGGTCCAGTATACTGTATATAGCAGTATGGTAGGCCACTGCTGTGTACCTACCTCTGTGCCGTCACTCGTCATCCATTAAGTATACTATCCATCCATCTACATTGTATACCTGTGGTGCCTTTTTTTTAGACTAGTTTAGCAGTTTGCTGACAGTGTCCACCAGGTCCAGTATACTGTATATAGCAGTACGGTAGGCCACTGCTGTGTACCTACCTCTGTGTCATCACTCGTCATCCATTAAGTATACTATCCATCCATCTACATTGTATACCTGTGGTGCCTTTTTTTTAGACTAGTGTAGCAGTTTGCTGACAGTGTCCACCAGGTCCAGTATACTGTATATAGCAGTACGGTAGGCCACTGCTGTGTACCTACCTCTGTGTCGTCACTCGTCATCCATTAAGTATACTATCCATACATCTACATTGTATACCTGTGGTGCCTTTTTTTTAGACTAGTTTAGCAGTTTGCTGACAGTGTCCACCAGGTCCAGTATACTGTATATAGCAGTACGGTAGGCCACTGCTGTGTACCTACCTCTGTGTCATCACTCGTCATCCATTAAGTATACTATCCATCCATCTACATTGTATACCTGTGGTGCCTTTTTTTTAGACTAGTTTAGCAGTTTGCTGACAGTGTCCACCAGGTCCAGTATACTGTATATAGCAGTACGGTAGGCCACTGCTGTGTACCTAACTCTGTGTCGTCACTCGTCATCCATTAAGTATACTATCCATCCATCTACATTGTATACCTGTGGTGCCATTTTTTAGACTAGTTTAGCAGTTTACTGACAGTGTCCACCAGGTCCAGTATACTGTATATAGCAGTATGGTAGGCCACTGCTGTGTACCTACCTCTGTGCCGTCACTCGTCATCCATTAAGTATACTATCCATCCATCTACATTGTATACCTGTGGTGCCTTTTTTTAGACTAGTTTAGCAGTTTGCTGACAGTGTCCACCAGGTCCAGTATACTGTATATAGCAGTACGGTAGGCCACTGCTGTGTACCTACCTCTGTGTCATCACTCGTCATCCATTAAGTATACTATCCATCCATCTACATTGTATACCTGTGGTGCCTTTTTTTTAGACTAGTGTAGCAGTTTGCTGACAGTGTCCACCAGGTCCAGTATACTGTATATAGCAGTACGGTAGGCCACTGCTGTGTACCTACCTCTGTGTCGTCACTCGTCATCCATTAAGTATACTATCCATCCATCTACATTGTATACCTGTGGTGCCTTATTTTTAGACTAGTTTTGCAGTTTGCTGACAGTGTCCACCAGGTCCAGTATACTGTATATAGCAGTACGGTAGGCCACTGCTGTGTACCTACCTCTGTGTCGTCACTCGTCATCCATTAAGTATACTATCCATCCATCTACATTGTATACCTGTGGTGCCTTTTTTTTAGACTAGTTTAGCAGTTTGCTGACAGTGTCCACCAGGTCCAGTATACTGTATATAGCAGTACGGTAGGCCACTGCTGTGTACCTACCTCTGTGTCGTCACTCGTCATCCATTAAGTATACTATCCATCCATCTACAATGTATACCTGTGGTGCCTTTTTTTTAGACTAGATTAGCAGTTTGCTGACAGTGTCCACCAGGTCCAGTATACTGTATATAGCAGTACGGTAGGCCACTGCTGTGTACCTACCTCTGTGTCATCACTCGTCATCCATTAAGTATACTATCCATCCATCTACATTGTATACCTGTGGTGCCTTTTTTTAGACTAGTTTAGCAGTTTGCTGACAGTGTCCACCAGGTCCAGTATACTGTATATAGCAGTACGGTAGGCCACTGCTGTGTACCTACCTCTGTGTCGTCACTCGTCATCCATTAAGTATACTATCCATCCATCTACATTGTATACCTGTGGTGCCTTTTTTTTAGACTAGTTTAGCAGTTTGCTGACAGTTTCCACCAGGTCCAGTATACTGTATATAGCAGTACGGTAGGCCACTGCTGTGTACCTACCTCTGTGTCGTCACTCGTCATCATTAAGTATACTATCCATCCATCTACATTGTATACCTGTGGTGCCTTTTTTTTAGACTAGTTTAGCAGTTTGCTGACAGTGTCTACCAGGTCCAGTATACTGTATATAGCAGTACGGTAGGCCACTGCTGTGTACCTACCTCTGTGTCGTCACTCGTCATCCATTAAGTATACTATCCATCCATCTACATTGTATACCTGTGGTGCCTTTTTTTTAGACTAGTTTAGCAGTTTGCTGACAGTGTCCACCAGGTCCAGTATACTGTATATAGCAGTACAGTAGGCCACTGCTGTGTACCTACATCTGTGTCGTCACTCGTCATCCATTAAGTATACTATCCATCCATCTACATTGTATACCTGTGGTGCCTTTTTTTAGACTAGTTTAGCAGTTTGCTGACAGTGTCCACCAGGTCCAGTATACTGTATATAGCAGTACGATAGGCCACTGCTGTGTACCTACCTCTGTGTCATCACTCGTCATCCATTAAGTATACTATCCATCCATCTACATTGTATACCTGTGGTGCCTTTTTTTTAGACTAGTGTAGCAGTTTGCTGACAGTGTCCACCAGGTCCAGTATACTGTATATAGCAGTACGGTAGGCCACTGCTGTGTACCTACCTCTGTGTCGTCACTCGTCATCCATTAAGTATACTATCCATCCATCTACATTGTATACCTGTGGTGCCTTTTTTTTAGACTAGTTTAGCAGTTTGCTGACAGTGTCCACCAGGTCCAGTATACTGTATATAGCAGTACGGTAGGCCACTGCTGTGTACCTACCTCTGTGTCGTCACTCGTCATCCATTAAGTATACTATCCATCCATCTACAATGTATACCTGTGGTGCCTTTTTTTTAGACTAGTTTAGCAGTTTGCTGACAGTGTCCACCAGGTCCAGTATACTGTATATAGCAGTACGGTAGGCCACTGCTGTGTACCTACCTCTGTGTCATCACTCGTCATCCATTAAGTATACTATCCATCCATCTACATTGTATACCTGTGGTGCCTTTTTTTTAGACTAGTGTAGCAGTTTGCTGACAGTGTCCACCAGGTCCAGTATACTGTATATAGCAGTACGGTAGGCCACTGCTGTGTACCTACCTCTGTGTCGTCACTCGTCATCCATTAAGTATACTATCCATCCATCTACATTGTATACCTGTGGTGCCTTTTTTTTAGACTAGTTTAGCAGTTTGCTGACAGTGTCCACCAGGTCCAGTATACTGTATATAGCAGTACGGTAGGCCACTGCTGTGTACCTACCTCTGTGTCGTCACTCGTCATCCATTAAGTATACTATCCATCCATCTACATTGTATACCTGTGGTGCCTTTTTTTAGACTATTTTAGCAGTTTGCTGACAGTGTCCACCAGGTCCAGTATACTGTATATAGCAGTACGGTAGGCCACTGCAGTGTACCTACCTCTGTGTCGTCACTCGTCATCCATTAAGTATACTATCCATCCATCTACATTGTATACCTGTGGTGCCTTTTTTTTAGACTAGTTTAGCAGTTTGCTGACAGTGTCCACCAGGTCCAGTATACTGTATATAGCAGTACGGTAGGCCACTGCTGTGTACCTACCTCTGTGTCGTCACTCGTCATCCATTAAGTATACTATCCATCCATCTACATTGTATACCTGTGGTGCCATTTTTTAGACTAGTTTAGCAGTTTACTGACAGTGTCCACCAGGTCCAGTATACTGTATATAGCAGTATGGTAGGCCACTGCTGTGTACCTACCTCTGTGCCGTCACTCGTCATCCATTAAGTATACTATCCATCCATCTACATTGTATACCTGTGGTGCCTTTTTTTTAGACTAGTTTAGCAGTTTGCTGACAGTGTCCACCAGGTCCAGTATACTGTATATAGCAGTACGGTAGGCCACTGCTGTGTACCTACCTCTGTGTCATCACTCGTCATCCATTAAGTATACTATCCATCCATCTACATTGTATACCTGTGGTGCCTTTTTTTTAGACTAGTGTAGCAGTTTGCTGACAGTGTCCACCAGGTCCAGTATACTGTATATAGCAGTACGGTAGGCCACTGCTGTGTACCTACCTCTGTGTCGTCACTCGTCATCCATTAAGTATACTATCCATACATCTACATTGTATACCTGTGGTGCCTTTTTTTTAGACTAGTTTAGCAGTTTGCTGACAGTGTCCACCAGGTCCAGTATACTGTATATAGCAGTACGGTAGGCCACTGCTGTGTACCTACCTCTGTGTCATCACTCGTCATCCATTAAGTATACTATCCATCCATCTACATTGTATACCTGTGGTGCCTTTTTTTTAGACTAGTTTAGCAGTTTGCTGACAGTGTCCACCAGGTCCAGTATACTGTATATAGCAGTACGGTAGGCCACTGCTGTGTACCTAACTCTGTGTCGTCACTCGTCATCCATTAAGTATACTATCCATCCATCTACATTGTATACCTGTGGTGCCATTTTTTAGACTAGTTTAGCAGTTTACTGACAGTGTCCACCAGGTCCAGTATACTGTATATAGCAGTATGGTAGGCCACTGCTGTGTACCTACCTCTGTGCCGTCACTCGTCATCCATTAAGTATACTATCCATCCATCTACATTGTATACCTGTGGTGCCTTTTTTTTAGACTAGTTTAGCAGTTTGCTGACAGTGTCCACCAGGTCCAGTATACTGTATATAGCAGTACGGTAGGCCACTGCTGTGTACCTACCTCTGTGTCATCACTCGTCATCCATTAAGTATACTATCCATCCATCTACATTGTATACCTGTGGTGCCTTTTTTTTAGACTAGTGTAGCAGTTTGCTGACAGTGTCCACCAGGTCCAGTATACTGTATATAGCAGTACGGTAGGCCACTGCTGTGTACCTACCTCTGTGTCGTCACTCGTCATCCATTAAGTATACTATCCATCCATCTACATTGTATACCTGTGGTGCCTTATTTTTAGACTAGTTTTGCAGTTTGCTGACAGTGTCCACCAGGTCCAGTATACTGTATATAGCAGTACGGTAGGCCACTGCTGTGTACCTACCTCTGTGTCGTCACTCGTCATCCATTAAGTATACTATCCATCCATCTACATTGTATACCTGTGGTGCCTTTTTTTTAGACTAGTTTAGCAGTTTGCTGACAGTGTCCACCAGGTCCAGTATACTGTATATAGCAGTACGGTAGGCCACTGCTGTGTACCTACCTCTGTGTCGTCACTCGTCATCCATTAAGTATACTATCCATCCATCTACAATGTATACCTGTGGTGCCTTTTTTTTAGACTAGATTAGCAGTTTGCTGACAGTGTCCACCAGGTCCAGTATACTGTATATAGCAGTACGGTAGGCCACTGCTGTGTACCTACCTCTGTGTCATCACTCGTCATCCATTAAGTATACTATCCATCCATCTACATTGTATACCTGTGGTGCCTTTTTTTAGACTAGTTTAGCAGTTTGCTGACAGTGTCCACCAGGTCCAGTATACTGTATATAGCAGTACGGTAGGCCACTGCTGTGTACCTACCTCTGTGTCGTCACTCGTCATCCATTAAGTATACTATCCATCCATCTACATTGTATACCTGTGGTGCCTTTTTTTAGACTAGTTTAGCAGTTTGCTGACAGTTTCCACCAGGTCCAGTATACTGTATATAGCAGTACGGTAGGCCACTGCTGTGTACCTACCTCTGTGTCGTCACTCGTCATCCATTAAGTATACTATCCATCCATCTACATTGTATACCTGTGGTGCCTTTTTTTTAGACTAGTTTAGCAGTTTGCTGACAGTGTCTACCAGGTCCAGTATACTGTATATAGCAGTACGGTAGGCCACTGCTGTGTACCTACCTCTGTGTCGTCACTCGTCATCCATTAAGTATACTATCCATCCATCTACATTGTATACCTGTGGTGCCTTTTTTTTAGACTAGTTTAGCAGTTTGCTGACAGTGTCCACCAGGTCCAGTATACTGTATATAGCAGTACAGTAGGCCACTGCTGTGTACCTACATCTGTGTCGTCACTCGTCATCCATTAAGTATACTATCCATCCATCTACATTGTATACCTGTGGTGCCTTTTTTTAGACTAGTTTAGCAGTTTGCTGACAGTGTCCACCAGGTCCAGTATACTGTATATAGCAGTACGATAGGCCACTGCTGTGTACCTACCTCTGTGTCATCACTCGTCATCCATTAAGTATACTATCCATCCATCTACATTGTATACCTGTGGTGCCTTTTTTTTAGACTAGTTTAGCAGTTTGCTGACAGTGTCCACCAGGTCCAGTATACTGTATATAGCAGTACGGTAGGCCACTGCTGTGTACCTACCTCTGTGTCGTCACTCGTCATCCATTAAGTATACTATCCATCCATCTACATTGTATACCTGTGGTGCCTTTTTTTTAGACTAGTTTAGCAGTTTGCTGACAGTGTCCACCAGGTCCAGTATACTGTATATAGCAGTACGGTAGGCCACTGCTGTGTACCTACCTCTGTGTCGTCACTCGTCATCCATTAAGTATACTATCCATCCATCTACATTGTATACCTGTGGTGCCTTTTTTTTAGACTAGTTTAGCAGTTTGCTGACAGTGTCCACCAGGTCCAGTATACTGTATATAGCAGTACGGTAGGCCACTGCTGTGTACCTACCTCTGTGTCGTCACTCGTCATCCATTAAGTATACTATCCATCCATCTACATTGTATACCTGTGGTGCCTTTTTTTAGACTAGTTTAGCAGTTTGCTGACAGTGTCCACCAGGTCCAGTATACTGTATATAGCAGTACGGTAGGCCACTGCTGTGTACCTACCTCTGTGTCGTCACTCGTCATCCATTAAGTATACTATCCATCCATCTACATTGTATACCTGTGGTGCCTTTTTTTAGACTAGTTTAGCAGTTTGCTGACAGTGTCCACCAGGTCCAGTATACTGTATATAGCAGTACGGTAGGCCACTGTGTGTACCTACCTCTGTGTCGTCACTCGTCATCCATTAAGTATACTATCCATCCATCTACATTGTATACCTGTGGTGCCTTTTTTTTAGACTAGTTTAGCAGTTTGCTGACAGTGTCCACCAGG
>NW_026969515.1:0-37469 GCF_028390025.1 Pseudophryne corroboree
CTGTCAGCTGCTTTTCTGTCATTAGTCTGAGTAATGCTATTGTTTATACATGTGGAGCGATACTGCTGTGGCACTGTGATGAGGTCTTGGTGACAGTTGGAAGTAGTTCAGGCATGTGGTTATGCTGGGAGGTGTGCGGTCATTGGGGAAAAATGCAGTCATGTTAGTGGGATATTTGTCAAAGTTACCCTGCTACTATGGTATTTATATCCATTGAACAGCTCTACTGAATATTTGTAATTCCTTAAAATAAATAAATAATGATAAATGCTCTTCTCATAATTCCTGCCAGTGTCGGACTGGGGCATGTAGGGCCCACCAGGGGAATGCAGTGGTAGGGGCCCATGTTTAGGGGTGTAGCCAGTATGCTGAGGGGGTGTGGCCTGCCATCTCATTGGTTTGACTAACTATTAGAGAGTGCAACATCTGGGCCCCTTCATAAATATATACAGTAACTGCAGCTGCTACATGCATGATAATGTACCAGATTAATAACAGCAATGCATGTAGAAAATACACCATAGTCCAGTATAAGGTAATTTATGTATAATTTAAGTGCACAGTCTAGAACCTGATCTTTAGAGCAGGAGGAGGGCCCCCAGGCAGTGGGGCCCACCGGTGGTTTACCCTGGACCCCTGTGGGCCAGTCCAAGCCTGATTCCTGCTATCTGGTAACTATTGCAGTCAACTCCTACAACTTACAGCCGGAGAATTTAGTGATTAATTGAAAGAAATTAATAGTATTATTATTATGTTTCCTATATCGTGCAGTATATTCTGTTGTGCAATAACAGACTGACACAGGGCGGTATCCTTTTTAGCCAGATGGTATTATCAGGCTATCCAATTATAGCATATATTTACCGTACGGTAAATGACCCATTTTCGGGTGGTAACACATGGGATCTGGGATAAGTTCCTGGACCCATGTGTTATCACGGTAAAAAAGGGCCTCTATGGGCTGCTTTTTGGGGGTTCTGCTTCAAGTTCCTGAGGTACGTGAAGCATAATCTCCAATAAGTGCTGGCAGTCATAGCTAATTGGATAGCCTCCGGGGGATCCATTAGCCGCGGGAATTTACAGCTGCTAATAAGATACCCCAAAATAGAGGTAGGAATATAAATTATTCATGATATCTTTTTGGATTGGCTCATGTTATACACTGCCACTATGTGCTACTAAAATGTTATTACCAAAACACAGGAGCTCCATGTTACTGGGCTTGTATAACTATGAGCGACAATGTCAGGTGCGGTTATAGTATACGCTGTGCCACTTATAACCCTGCTTCTTTCTTAGGGAAAGGGTTTTACATGTGCGATTTACTATGTCATTGTGGCCAACTCGGCCTAAGCCCCTTAGTTATTCTTTTGTCTTTGCTCCAGGTTTATGGTCTCCTTGTTGCATGGTGTCACTGTATTATAGCATGTACTTTGCACCCACCATGCAGCGAGCATGGCACACTCCTCCCCACATTATGTGCTGTGCTTTTCAGACTAACATCATTTTTCCATCATTTGTAGAAGTGCTTGCACAGAACTTCATAAATTGCTGCAGAGGCTTATTTTCTGGTAGAACTGGCTATGGTAATCTTGTTCAGTTCAAAGTTGCAGATTATATGAAATAGGCTTAGTCTCCAGGCTCTCATTCTAATGTGCGTTCCATTCCTCTGTGATGTGATTTTCTAAATAACTCACTGTATGCCATTCAGAGCCTCTAAAGATCTGGTAACACAGAACGGCTTCTCTCCGCTCACCTTCTACCTCCCTTCTCCGTGACCACATGGCAGACATCCTGTTTGATTTGATATTAAGCCAGATGATGGATGAATAATACTTTACTTGTGTGCTCAGGCTGTTCATATCAATGCACAGACTGCCATCTACTCATCTCATATATGGTATGCTGCCAGTAATGCAAACCGTACATGGTCATAGGATTACAGGGAATGTATGTTTTCATTTCCAGACAGTGTCTCCCTCATTCCAAGTGTATATAAGCTTTATTAAATGGGTTGTACCAGCCTCTCTGCAGAAATAATTGTCATTTATCAGTAATAGGGGTGTATTCAATTCAAGTCGGATTTCCTGACTTGTCGGATAAACGGGAGTTTAAGGTCAAATCCAGAGTCGACCTATTCAATCATACTCCCATTTATCCGTCAAGTCAGAAAATCTGACTTGTCGGAAAGCACGTGGAACCACGTGTTTTGTCAGATTCGCGGCCAAATCCGACAGGTTTTAGCCCCATTTCCGACAATGTCAATCCGATTTTTTAAAAAGTCGGATTAGCATTGTCGGGAATGGCTAAATCCTGTCGGATTTGGCCGCTAATTGAATACTGAAATGTCGGATCCTTTCCGTTGTTAAGGATCCAACATCAATTGAATACACCCAATAGTAGCTAATCACATTTATTGCTTTAACTAGAATGAAGTATCTGATGACAGGACTGTAGGGATGGGTGTGTGAGTGGTGCCGTTGCCAAGGGTGTGGGACCCTGGGGGTAGCGCTGTTGCTGCATGTCTGCTAGTATGGAATGGCAGCCAGTAGTGCTGCTGCAGTACTGCACACTGCAGTGTGTCATTACCATTATTATTATTATTGTTATCCTTTATTTATATAGCACCACATGGGATCCGCAGCGCCCAATTACAGAGTACATAAACAAATAAGCAAAATAAGAAACCAGTGTCTTACAGTTCAAGATAATATAGGACAAGTACAGGGTATATAGACATAGCTGCGCCAGCAAACAAGACTAAAATAATCATCAGAGCGGCAGAAAACCGAGGGATTTGGTGCCATCGAAGGGAGCATTGAAAAGTCAGAGATGGTAAAGCACATGAGGGAAGAGGGCCCTGCTCATGAAAGCTTACATTCTAAAGGGTTCAGCCACCCAGAGCTTCCTGGCAGCTCTGCATTTTCTCCTGTCGTTAGCCCCGCCCCCTCACATGACACCACATTGGGCGGGTACACCACAGGGTGGCAACGAGCCCTGCTTCTGTGTTGTCTGGTGAAATGTCATTTTATGCAAATTAAACAAAACAAAAAATTTAAATTTTTGTAGATTCACATATTGCTTTTTATTGCTTTTATGGCTACATAGCAAAAAGATTCATGACAACTGTCCAGTTCCGAGTTGGGGTGTTTCATATCCTCTTACTATTTTCACTAGCAAACAATATTATTTCATTATTTATTTATGTAGAACCAGCATATTCCATTATGCTTTGCAATTGGGAACAAAAAAGTAATATAACAAGACAGGGTATTAACCGAAAAACTCTGCATTTATTTTTATTTCATTAAAGTTTGGGGAGGCAAGATCAGCAGTCTTTCAGGGCAAGTTTAAATTAGCCCCTTGAGCTTAATAGCTGATGTTAAAATGTTATTTTTTCATTATTTTTTATATAATCTGGGAGTGCCAATGTTACCATGCTCAGAGGGAAATGTCATGTTCATCTGCCATCATGCAGGAGTGGGTATGGTGCTAGAATAGGAAGCACAGTGTGGCTGGATAATACTGGGCCCGATTCAGAGGTGGACACAGTTTAGATCCGGTCACAAATGGCAGATGTTTGTGGTCTGTGCATGTGCCTGAGCATATGTACCGTGATACAGATGCAGTGCCAATCACAGTGTGGTGTTAGTTGCAGTGCCAGTCACAGTGTGGTGTTAGTTGCAGTGCCAGTCACAGTGTGTTATTGGTTGCAGTGACAGTCACAGTGTGGTGTTAGTTGCAGTGCCAGTCACAGTGTGGTGTTAGTTGCAGTGCCAGTCACAGTGTGTTGTTAGTTGCAGTGCCAGTCACAGTGTGTTGTTAGTTTCAGTGCCAGTCACAGTGTGTTGTTAGTTTCAGTGCCAGTCACAGTGTGGTGTTAGTTGCAGTGCCAGTCACAGTGTGGTGTTAGTTGCAGTGCCAGTCACAGTGTGGTGTTAGTCACAGTTTCATTAAGTAGGGTGTTTTAGACTTATATTGGTTATGCTATGTTGTATTTTGTTTTCTTTTATACGTCATGATAAAAATATGTAATCAGTGAGAGCGCAAAGGCTGAATTACTTACATTTATCTGCATTTATAGAAGTTAAGAGGAAAGCTTATTTCTCTGACGTCCTAGTGGATGCTGGGAACTCCGTAAGGACCATGGGGAATAGACGGGCTCCGCAGGAGACTGGGCACTCTAAAAGAAAGATTAGGTACTATCTGGTGTGCACTGGCTCCTCCCACCATGACCCTCCTCCAGACCTGTTAGATTTCTGTGCCCGGCTGAGCTGGATGCACACTAGGGGCTCTACTGAGCTCCTAGAAAGAAAGTTTATTTTAGGTTTTTTATTTTACAGTGAGACCTGCTGGCAACAGGCTCACTGCATCGAGGGACTAAGGGGAGAAGAAGCGAACCTACCTGCTTGCAGCTAGCTTGGGCTTCTTAGGCTACTGGACACCATTAGCTCCAGAGGGATCGACCGCATGGAACTGGCCTTGGTGTTCGTTCCCGGAGCCGCGCCGCCGTCCCCCTTACAGAGCCAGAAGCAAGAAGAGGTCCGGAAAATCGGCGGCAGAAGACTTCGGTCTTCACCAAGGTAGCGCACAGCACTGCAGCTGTGCGCCATTGCTCCTCATGCACACTTCACACTCCGGTCACTGAGGGTGCAGGGCGCTGGGGGGGGCGCCCTGAGGGCAATATATGACACCTTGGCTGGCAAATCTACATCATATATAGTCCTAGAGGCTATATAGATGTAAAATTACCCCTGCCAGTATTCCAGAAAAAGCGGGAGAAAGTCAGTTGAAAAAGGGGCGAGGCTTCTCCCTCAGCACACTGGCGCCATTTTCTCTTCACAGTGCAGCTAGAAGACAGCTCCCCAGGCTCTCCCCTGTAGTTTTCAGGCTCAAAGGGTTAAAAAGAGAGGGGGGGCACAAAATTTAGGCGCAATATTGTATATACAAGCAGCTATTGGGAAAAATTCATTCAATATAGTGTTAATCCCAAGATTATATAGTGCTCTGGTGTGTGCGGGCATACTCTCTCTCTGTCTCCCCAAAGGGCTGTGTGGGGTCCTGTCCTCAGTCAGAGCATTCCCTGTGTGTGTGCGGTGTATCGGTACGGCTGTGTCGACACGTTTGATGAGGAGGCTTATGTGATGGCAGAGCAGATGCCGATAAATGTGATGTTGCCCCCTGTGGGGCCGACACCAGAGTGGATGGATAGGTGGAAGGTATAAACCGACAGTGTCAACTCCTTACATAAAAGGCTGGATGACGTAACAGCTATGGGACAGCCGGCTTCTCAGCCCGCGCCTGCCCAGGCGTCTCAAAGGCCATCAGGGGCTCAAAAACGCCCGCTCCCTCAGATGGCAGACACAGATGTCGACACGGAGTCTGACTCCAGTGTCGACGAGGTTGAGACATATACACAATCCACTAGGAACATCCGTTACATGATCCCGGCAATAAAAAATGTGTTACACATTTCTGACATTAACCCAAGTACCACTAAAAAAGGGTTTTATGTTTGGGGAGAAAAAGCAGGCAGTGTTTTGTTCCCCCATCAAATTTGTGAATGAAGTGTGAAAAAGCGTGGGTTCCCCCGATAAGAAACTGGTAATTTCTAAAAAGTCACTGATGGCGTACCCTTTCCCGCCAGAGGATAAGTTACGCTGGGAGATATCCCCTAGGGTGGATAAGGCGCTCACACGTTTGTCAAAAAAGGTGGCACTGCCGTCTTAGGATACGGCCACTTTGAAGGTACCTGCTGATAAAAAGCAGGAGGATATCCTGAAGTCTGTATTTACACACTCAGGTACTAGACTGAGACCTGCAGATAGTGCTGCTGCAGCGTGGTCTGTAACCCTGTCAAACAGGGATACTATTTTGCGAACATAAGACATCGTCTTTTATATGAGGGATGCACAGAGGGATATTTTGCCGGCTGGCATCCAGAATTAATGCAATGTCCATTCTGTCAGGAGGGTATTAGAGACCCGACACTGGACAGGTGATGCTGACTTTAAAAGGCACATAGAGCCTTATAAGGGTGAGGAATTGTTTGGGGATGGTCTCTGGGACCTCGTATCCACAGCAACAGCTGGGAAGAAAATGTTTTACCTCAGGTTTCCTCACAGCCTAAGAAAGCACTGTATTATCAGGTACAGTCCTTTCGGCTTCAGAAAAGCAAGCGGGTCAAAGGCGCTTCCTTTCTGCACAGAGACGAGGGAAGAGGGAAAAAGCTGCACCAGTCAGCCAGTTCCCAGAATCAAAATTCTTCCCCCGCTTCCTCTGAGTCCACCGCATGACGCGGGGGCTCCACAGGCGTAGCCAGGTACGGTGGGGGGCCGCCTCAAAAATTTCAGCGATCAGTGGGCTCGCTCACAGGTGGATCCCTGGATCCTTCAAGTAGTATCTCAGGGGTACAAGCTGGAATTCGAGGCGTCTCCCCCCCGCCGTTTCCTCAAATCTGCCTTGCCGACAACTCCCTCAGGCAGGGAGGCTGTGCTAGAGGCAATTCACAAGCTGTATTCCCAGCAGGTGATAGTCAAGGTGCCCCTACTTCAACAAGGACGGGGTTACTATTCCACACTGTTTGTGGTACCGAAACCGGACGGTTCGGTGAGAGCCATTTTAAATTTGAAATCCTTGAACACATACATAAAAAAATTCAAGTTCAAGATGGAATCGCTCAGGGCGGTTATTGCAAGCCTGGAGGAGGGGGATTACATGGTATCCCTGGACATCAAGGATGCTTACCTACATGTCCCCATTTACCATCCTCACCAGGAGTACCTCAGATTTGTGGTACAGGATTGCCATTACCAATTCCAAACACTGCCGTTTGGACTGTCCACGGCACCGAGGGTCTTTACCAAGGTAATGGCAGAAATTATGATACTCCTTCGAAAAAAAAAGGGAGTTTTAATTATCCCATACTTGGACGATCTCCTTATAAAGGCGAGGTCCAAGGAGCAGTTGTTGGTCGGAGTAGCACTATCTCGGGAAGTGCTACAACAGCACGGATGGATTCTATACATTCCAAAGTCACAGCTGGTTCCTACCACATGCCTACTGTTCCTGGGGATGGTTCTGGACACAGAACAGAAAAAAGTGTTTCTCCCGCAGGAGAAAGCCAAGGAGCTGTCATCTCTAGTCAGAGACCTCCTGAAACCAAAACAGGTATCGGTGCATCACTGCACACGAGTCCTGGGAAAAATGGTAGCTTCTTACGAAGCAAAATTCCATTCGGCAGGTTCCATGCAAGAAACTTTCAGTGGGACCTCTTGGACAAGTGGTCGGGATCGCATCTTCAGATGCATCGGCTGATACCCTGGTCCTTGGAGACAGGGTTATCTCTACTGTGGTGGCTGCAGAGTGCTCATCTTCAAGAGGGCCGCAGATTCGGCATACAGGACTGGGTCCTGGTAACCACGGATGCCAGCCTTCGAGGCTGGGGGGCAGTCACAAAGGGAAGAAATTTCCAAGGACTTTGGTCAAGTCAGGAGTCGTCCCTACACATAAATATTCTGGAACTGAGGGCCATTTACAATGCCCTAAGTCTGGCAAGGCCTCTGCTTCAAAACCAGCCGGTACTGATCCAATCAGACAACATCACGGCAGTCGCCCATGTAAACCGACAGGGCGGCACAAGAAGCAGGATGGCGATGGCAGAAGCCACAAGGATTCTCCGATGGGCGGAAAATCACGTCTTAGCACTGTCAGCAGTGTTCATTCCGGGAGTGGACAACTGGGAAGCAGACTTCCTCAGCAGACACGACCTACACCCGGGAGAGTGGGGACTTCATCCAGAAGTCTTCCAACTGTTGGTAAACCGTTGGGAAAGGCCACAGGTGGACATGATGGCGTCCCGCCTAAACAAAAAACTAGATATTGCGCCAGGTCAAGGGACCCTCAGGCAATAGCTGTGGACGCTCTAGTGACACCGTGGGTGTACCAGTCGGTTTATGTATTCCCTCCTCTGCCTCTCATACCAAAGGTACTGAGAATAATAAGAAAACGAGGAGTAAGAACGATACTCGTGGTTCCGGATGGGCCGAGAAGAGCTTGGTACCCAGAACTTCAAGAAATGATATCAGAGGACCCATGGCCTCTACCGCTCAGACAGGATCTGCTACAGCAGGGGCCCTGTCTGTTCCAAGACTTACCGTGGCTGCATTTGACGGCATGGCGGTTGAATCCCGGATCCTAAAGGAAAAGGGCATTCCGGAAGAAGTCATTCCTACGCTGATAAAAGCCAGGAAAGAAGTAACCGCAAACCATTATCACCGTATTTGGCGAAAATATGTTGCGTGGTGTGAGGCCAGGAAGACAGAGGAATTTCAGCTGGGTCGTTTTCTGCACTTCCTACAGTCAGGGGTGACTATGGGCCTAAAATTGGGTTCCATTAAGGTCCAGATTTCGGCTCTGTCGATTTTCTTCCAGAAAGAACTGGCTTCACTGCCTGGAGTTCAGACATTTGTAAAGGGAGTGCTACATATTCAGCCCCCTTTTGTGCCTCCTGTGGCACCTTGGGATCTCAACGTGGTGTTGAGTTTCTTAAAATCACATTGGTTTGAGCCACTTAAAACTGTGGATTTGAAATATCTCACGTGGAAAGTGGTCATGTTATTGGCCTTGGCTTCGGTCAGGCGTGTGTCAGAATTGGCGGCTTTGTCATGTAAAAGCCCTTATCTGATTTTCCATATGGATAGGGCAGAATTGAGGACTCGTCCCCAGTTTCTCCCTAAGGTGGTATCAGCTTTTCACTTGAACCAACCTATTGTAGTGCCTGCGGCTACTAGGGACTTGGAAGATTCCAAGTTACTGGACGTAGTCAGGGCCTTAAAAATTTATATTTCCAGGACGGCTGGAGTCAGGATAACTGACTCGCTTTTTATCCTGTAGGCATCCAACAAAATAGGTGCTCCTGCTTCTAAGCAAACTATTGCTCGCTGAATTTGTAGCACAATTCAGCTGGAGCATTCTGCGGCTGGATTGCCGCATCCTAAATCAGTAAGAGCCCGAGGAAAGTGGGCTCATCTTGGGCGGCTGCCCGAGGGGTCTCGGCTTTACAATTTTGCCGAGCTGCAACTTGGTCAGGGACAAACACGTTTGCTAAATTCTACAAAATTGATACCCTGGCTGAGGAGGACCTTGAGTTCTCTCATTCGGTGCTGCAGAGTCATCCGCACTCTCCCGCCCGTTTGGGAGCTTTGGTATAATCCCCATGGTCCTTACGGAGTTCCCAGCATCCACTAGGACGTCAGAGAAAATAAGATTTTACTCACCGGTAAATCTATTTCTCGTAGTCCGTAGTGGATGCTGGGCGCCCATCCCAAGTGCGGATTGTCTGCAATACTTGTATGTAGTTATTGTCTAACTAAGGGTTATTGTTGAGCCATCTGTTGAGAGGCTCAGTTATATTTCATACTGTTAACTGGGTGTAGTATCACGAGTTATACGGTGTGATTGGTGTGGCTGGTATGAGTCTTACCCGGGATTCAAAATCCTTCCTTATTGTGTCAGCTCTTCCGGGCACAGTATCCTAACTGAGGTCAGGAGGAGGGTCATGGTGGGAGGAGCCAGTGCACACCAGATAGTACCTAATCTTTCTTTTAGAGTGCCCAGTCTCCTGCGGAGCCCGTCTATTCCCCACGGTCCTTACGGAGTTCCCAGCATCCACTACGGACTACGAGAAATAGATTTACCGGTGAGTAAAATCTTATTTTTTGTTTCAGTCAGGGGTGCACTTGTTTGATTAACTACTCATCCACTTTCCTGTTCTGAGTCGTAGTTTGATGGATGGACAGTAGGTGTTTTGGAGGTGGTAACGGGGAATGTTTTCAAAAATAGAGGCCAGCAGCTGTGTTTTCAGATGTAGTTTCACTGGCCTGGCAGCTTAGTTGTGGCAGACCATCTGAGCAACCTTAGGGTAGCTCCAATGTCCGATGGTCCGCGTGATGTAACTGATGTTCCCAATGTTTCTGCTATGCTGCGTCTTCAGTCGCATGCAGTGGATCTGAGCCATCTGCAGCATTTGCATGACTTCAACCGAAAATGCAACACTGACATAACTTGCGTCCACCACTGAATCAGGCCCATTGTGAGGATGAGAAGAATAACAAAGAAAAATGATGAAAGGGGGGCAAATGGTAGAATGATGAAAGCTAAAGGGTTAATACTTGGCACACAAAACACAAGGTTATCCAGCAACATCCATATTCCATTCTATTGCACATTGTTCCCATCCCCCAGCTTGTGGTCTTGTTTAACCTTTACTTTTTTGACCATATGTTCATACTTTACAGACAGTTGCTTTAAATTATCTCATGATTTAAAGATCAGGAACACCTGGAATTTTGCAATGTTATGGTTTAACGTTCAAGTGTCGAAAGTTTTCCAAGAAATATGTTTCAAATTCACTATCTCAATAAACTAGCACTGGACTTTTTTCCTATACAGTACAGAAGTAGCCATCCTCTTTCCCACTCCCATTGGATAAGCTCCAGATGTATATTGTTATAAATACTTGTGTGTAGATATTGGTTCAGGAAAATTGCAACTTTTAATAGTACTCAAAATTATTTTTCATAAATTACACAGAAAAATTTGAAGAACCAGTATACAATTTTTCCCACAAAAGTAGATTGTCTTATTGTATGTGTGCACAACCCTGTCCTTTCCTTATACTGACATTCCAATGTTTCACTGTTCCATTGTCCGACACATGGAATGGTATGTCATCCAAAGTGCATAGGCTATAATGAAAAATCCTGATTTTCTACTAAGGCTAACCCTTTTGTTGTGATCGTACTCTTGTATTTTCTTGCTTCATTAGCCCTTATTACTGCTAGACTGTAATTCCATGCAGGGAGGGTTCTCACCACCGACCAACTGCTTATGCTGGAGGTAGGACTCTGCACTGGAAAGCTTATTTGGGTGGTTAAGAGTTATCTTTTCTAGTTCTCTTGCAAAATAGTTATTTAGAGCAAATTATCTTTATTGTTTTAATGCCAGAGGAACCCCCCCCCCCCAAAAAAAAAAAAAAAACGAACAGGAAGTGCAAAAAACAATGCATATGTAGTATGCAATATATTGCAAGAAATGGCAAATACAACTGGTAATGCAATAATCAAAGCATACTGTGAGAAATTACTATAGGACAAGTATAGTTACTCTTCCATAGGCAAGCTTACAAGTACAGCTAGGAGCAACTCAAGCCAAATCCCCAAAACACTAAAAGATCCAGGTCAGGGGCTCAGAGTCTAATTCAGTGCCAGGGGGCTGAAGACCCAGAGAACCAAGATCAGTATATTGGGGGCCTAAGGGGAGGTAGGGGTGACAGCATCTTTGAAGGTCCAGCCATCGGAACCAAGTGTTCTTAAAGGCCTCATAGTCGCTACTCGCCATCTTCAGAATTTAATACATCATTCATCTCGATAAAGAAATCTATCTTAGCAAACCAGTTAGAAACCATTGGAGGAAAGGGGGATCGCCAACGCACTGGAATAGCTGCATTAGCATCATTATTCAACTGACACAGTAAAGATTTCTTGTATTTTGAGAGGGGTAGTGGGGACAAATGGAAGTGCTAAAACACAGGGTCCATTGGGACAGCTTCCCCTAGGATCTTATCAGAAAAATTAACCACCTTATTCCAGAAGGCGTGGAGGCTTGGGCATTGCCACCATATGCAAAATGGGGTATCAGGAGCATTAGAACAACACCAGCATATGTTGGGAACACCAGTCCCCCTCTTAGAGAGCATCTGAGCATCTTTACCATCGGGATAGCAGCTTGTATTGAGTCTCCACCACACAAACACAGGTATTAGGTGAACTAGCATGAGGTAAGTGGAATATTTTTTTTCCCACTTATCTTCTCTCAAATCTTCATCAATCTCTCATTCCCAGGTTTTAGTAAATTGTGGTAGTGTTATATTGGCATCTGCTGACAGGAGGCACTAGGGCTTAGGAGCAGTCCAAAAGCACCAGTGGTACTGAGACATTGGAGGAAATGGTGGACCTGCAGATATTTCCTTCTTTCACCCCAAGGTAAGTTCCACTTTCAAAATAGTTATTTAAAACCTTTTCATGAGGTCTGGAATAACCACGGTCAGTTATGATCAGTTATCTAAAACTAGAGTATACAATATTGTTATTAAACAGGGAACTACCAATGTGCTCAGGGGATGCAACAAGTTACCCGTATCTTTAAATAAGCCTCTTAGGTCCCCTAAACCTGTTGTAAAGTTTTGTAATGATTATCACATGAGAATGTTTGCTTATAGTTGGAAATAAAAAAGAATGAATGCCTGTACCATTAAGAACTGATAGCATGTAGTATTATCTGGAAACCAAAATGAGCCGTGTGTGGTTACTTTCTCCCAGATAGTGGAGGAAGGGACATTTCAACTAGGGTGAATAGCCAGGATACCAACATGCTTAACAATATTACACCATGGCATGAAAACAGGAAGGGGGATTATTTTATGCACCATAATAAAACATTATTTGAAATCACTATTTGAAGCAATGATGAGTCCACATTGCAACACATAAAATATGCATCCTGCAAACACACCAGAGATTTACAGTATAAAGATTACAGTACAACAACAATTACAGTACATGAAATATTTTACTTCAGGAATGAGACAATAAAAATATAGAATTCTAGGTAAATATCAATCTACATAAAACAAATAACACTGCTAAATTATATATGATGTGTTTATTTGTACTGATAATTCTGCAAAATGTGATAATATTCCCCTCATAGGGGCTTAATTATTCTGTTATGAAAAAGGTAGTGACGTGCAATATAAGAAAGAAACCTCACATTTAAGGATTTAAAAAAAACAAAAACATCCAGTTCTCTCTCAGGGAGATGTATTAAATTTGGAGAGAGATAAAGTGGAGAAGTTGCCAAAAGTGACTGTCACTTCAAAGACTGTGCTAGATAAATGACAAAGGCAGATAGATTACTTCGTGCGACTACTCCCCTTTATCACTCTCCAAGACTTGGTTCATCTCACCGTCTATATCGAAGTTGTTTTTACATGTAATCCGAATCTGATCAAGACTAAAATGCTCAAGCTAAAATATACACTAATTTGCCTCATGGTCACTTCTGAAGCTGCAGATAAAGCTTCAAAGGATAACAACACCTATAGCAACCTTTATCTAAAACACATGCTCTTCATGGTAATGTTCATTTAGGGAATGCCCTACCTGACTTCTTTCCTTTAAACTCAGAAGGCCGCCAAACATCAGTGAGTTTCAAACTCCCTATTCTTACTGGGATTTGACATTGGATGAATGACCCACAACAGCAATAGGAAAAGTTTTTCCGGACCCAAACAATAAACTAATAGGTGCCTGTTAGATAATGGAAAGCACATCTTCTACATCAGGCATTCCCAACCACGGTCCTCAAGGCACACCAACAGTGCAGGTTTTAGTGATATCCAGGCTTCAGCACAGGTGACTTAATTAGTAGCTCAGTTATTTTGATTTAACCATCTGTGCTGCAGCCTGGATATCACTAAAACCTGCACTGTTGGTGTGCCTTGAGGACCGTGGTTGGGAATACCTGTTCTACATGAAAGAAACCAGGTACAGAATTCTGCTTGACAAGAGGAACATTAGCAATTGTCCTTGTTTATGAAATAAAGTATTACATGCAAAATAATTCTTTAACAATCAATGGGTCTTTTTTTATTAATGGTGGATGGAATTTGTTAATGTGTTTATCTCCTTAAGCAACTACAGTCATTGCCAGGTCAAGGTGTTTTCCTGCCCTCAACACAGATGGCAGACTACACTTATCTCTCTCTGGCCTGACATCTGCACTTGGAAAATCATAAGGCCTCAACATTACTGTAGAGAAGGCTTATTTCTATTGTGTATGGCAATATGTAACTATAGCAAAGGGTGGATAATCAGAATCTAAAGATCTACCACATTGCTCATGTGGCTCTGTTCCAACAAAACGTGGACAGGTGACCTTGTGCCTTCATGTGCCCAAAGCAGCGTATTCATCTCTTTACCTCATCCTTGTCTTCAGTTGAGTCCTAGGTCTTATGAGTCATACAATAATGTCACCACTGCTTTTATCTAGTGGCTTCCTGACTGACATCATGAGAAATTGTATATACATTTTTATTAAATGCTGATGTAGACACTTATAAAATTAAGCTGAATAAAATAACCTGTTCAAGGCACAATTATAATAATCTGTAGGAACACTGCTATCCATCTAAGTACCCAGTACTTAGTCCTGTATATTCTGATCCCCATTGATTAAAGTATTGCAAATGAAAACCAGAATCTAATATCTGCTATAGAATGCGTATGGAAGGAATTAGGAACTCCAGCTGCACAATAAGACGTTTGGAGCCATTATATATGTCACAGCTGCTAACCCCTTTCTTCAGACTACTTTATGTAAAGCAGATGTCTTCAGCTCCTGCAGACCTGTCCCTTATAGCACTAGTCATTTTCAGAAATCTGTGATCCATCTACTCGTACTGT
Organism: Pseudophryne corroboree; assembly: GCF_028390025.1. Taxonomy (NCBI): domain Eukaryota; kingdom Metazoa; phylum Chordata; class Amphibia; order Anura; family Myobatrachidae; genus Pseudophryne; species Pseudophryne corroboree. The sequence goes on from NW_026969515.1 coordinate 14,526, forward strand.
CATAGCTGTGCAATAAACACACTCACAGGAATTTGAGAAAAAGAAAACTGAAGTTTGTTAAATCCACTATTTAAATAGCCAGGTGGCTTTTATCAGGGTGATTAGGATAAAAATATATATATATATATATATATATATATTATATATATATATATATATATATATATATATATATATATATATATATATATATATATATATATATATATATATATATATATATATATATATATATATATATATATATATATATATATATATATATATATATATATATATATATATATATATATATATATATATATATATATATATATATATATATATATATATATATATATATATATATATATATATATATATATATATATATATATATATATACTATATATATATATATATATATATATATATATATATATATATATATATATAATATATATATGTATATATATATATATATATATATATATATATATATATATATATAGGCATCTTTATATGTGCTTACATTTTGAAAAGTGTACTGTAGAATGTATTATCACTAACAGAGACTGAGTATTTTCTCATCCTATCTGATGTATATACCGCATGCCATCATTTCCTCTAAAGAGCTGTGTCCTCTGATTCATTTCTTGGTGCAAAGAGCTTATCGGCAATTATTCGGCCATCGTATTTTGGTAAGTTTCCTCCAAAGTCTGCTGGCAGTATGTCCGCATCAATTTCCTTGTAGAAACTCTCCAGGTCATCCCCATGTACAAAAACCTAGAGACATGTCACATTACAAAATATTTATGGTTACCGACATTGGAGAATGGGATATAAGACGACCACACACAGACCAATTCTGACTTGCGTCCCATCCATAGCTGATCAGCAACATCAAGTCTGGAGTCACTAGGGCCCGTTAGACCTGTCTGAAGATGCTAAACGTACAACTGACAGCTGTTCTCTACTGACCACATACATTAATGATACAATTGGTTATGAGGCTCTTATTGCAGTTACACTAATTGGGACAGATGCCATTGCCTTCATCTCATCAAGTTAAACCATTGATAGTTTAACTAGTATTAATATCGACAGCAAACAGGGAAATATAATTACCTTCTGACAAACATAAATGCCCTGTTTTACACCCAAAGCAGCATGTCTAATCTTGTAAGATCTGGAAAAAAACAACTTACCTTTACTAATGGGGGAGAGTTATCAAAGAGTGGATAAACATAAAGTACTAACCAATCAGCTTCTAAAGATCATTTTATAGACTGAATTTGTAAAAGACAGGAGCTGACTGGATGGTACTTTATATCTCTCCAAGCTTTGATAAATCTCCCCTAATGGGGGGGTATTCAATTATGTGCCCTTTTTTCAGCTAGCCAAAAAAACAGCACTAATTCGACCATGGGTATTCATTTGCAGGCGTTTTCACCCGTTTTTGAATCCCTTTTCGCCCATGCCGTTTCATTTTTTTTTTTGTCAAATCGGCATGGGCGAAAACACCCGCAAATTCGACATAATGCTTGGATCGGCTGCAAATTTGCCGATCCACGTGGTTTTCGCCAATGCTCTTATTTTCGACCAGTTGAAATGGCATGGGCATTGAATAGAGCAAATTTATTTTGCCCTAAAAACGGCCAATAATTGCAGATTTTTCGACTGATCGAAAAATCCACCAATAACTGCATACCACCCAATGACTCTTAGGTGAATTGTAATGTTGCCAAGACTTATATATTATATACACAAATAATTGACTTATACAATCATCTAGTACAAAGAGAATCTATTGTATAGTACATAGCACAACATATGTGAAAAGTCTGCAAATTTCTTCATTTTCTTTTTATTTATTTACACAAACTTTTTAAATACACTGCTGTCACTACTGGCACCACAGGACAAGGCACACCTACCTGGAACTAGAGAGAACAGATTGAATGTGTTTATCTGAAACTCACCCTTTCAAGGAGTTTGCTCTTCAGAAAAGGTTTCACAACATTGTAGGTTGTAGTAAAGTACCAGGGTTGATGTATGAAGTGAACAGCTTTAAATCTTGCAGGGAAGGAATCCTGTAAGAGAAAGATTAGAAGTTAACCAAAACCAAATGAATCTGGTCTTATCCAACCAAGAGAATGTAGTCAGGCAAGGGAAGAGAGTGTAGAGTCAGGCAAGGGAAGAGAGTGTAGAGTCAGGCAAGGGAAGAGAGTGTAGAGTCAGGCAAGGGAAGAGAGTGTAGAGTCAGGCAAGGGAAGAGAGTGTAGAGTCAGGCAAGGGAAGAGAGTGTAGAGTCAGGCAAGGGAAGAGAATGTAGAGTCAGGCAAGGGAAGAGAATGTAGAGTCAGGCAAGGGAATACATTTTCTTTGTAATCTAAAATGATGTGTGCTGTGAGGAATGGCTATGTGTAGTTTATCTGACACAGCTTTATAAAGGATTACATTACCATTTTTCATTGACAAGACTCAAGAGGCGATGTACTAAGCCTTGGAGAGTGATCAAGTGGAGAGAGATAAAGTACCAGCCAATCAGCTCCTAACTGCCATGTCACAGGCTGTTTTTGAAAAAATGACAGATTGGTAGTTTATCTCTCTCCACTTTAGCACTCTCCAAGGCTTAGTACATCTGCCCCTCAGTCAGTACAGCAAGTGTCCATGATTCATTAATCAGGGCACGTTCACACTGGGTGTTGTATACATGGCACCATGCTGATATTTTGAAGCTGTTGCACCATTACTTGGAGCGACTTTGTTCCTTTCATGCTTGATATTCTTTCTTTGACATGACGTGACAAAAATTTTTGTGAGACCAGCAACCTGTCATTTATATGTACTAAATGTTTTAAATGCCACTAAGGTGGGGATGGGTATCAAACCATCAATGGTCTGCCAAAAGTGTCATATAGTTTTGCCATGGATGGATGTTCATCGATGGCATATAGCATCCATGATTTAAGCATGCACGACTGCAGAACATCGATAATTCCTCCATATGGTTAAAAACCATTGACACTTGATGACTGCACTGCTGGTTGACAACTCTACACTAAGGGCCTTATTCAGGTTGGATCGCAAATCGCGATCCAACTGGAATTTTTGCGTCCACCCAGAGGGAGCATGCGCAGGTCCCATCCTGTGAATGCGCCCACATTTGCTGCAGGTGACCCGCAGTAAATACGAACCTTTCTGCCTGTCAATCAGCATTTAGCATGCTGGGTGGCCTTGCCCTACTAAAAAGCAGAATTTGTAATCCTTACTGAATAGGGTCCTAAGGCCATAATTACCTACTGTACTTTCAGGGAGGTCCAGGTGGAAAAGGTGGGCACTAATAACCACAACATCACAACACCTAAAGCATAAAGGCATTATGTTATGCAATTATGCAGTTATCGGGGCCAATTGCATAATCATGCCCCCTTTAAGGGAGTAGTAAGCGGTGTCTGGGAAGGTTATTTATTTATTATATACATTTACTTATATAGCGCCAGCATATTGTATTGCACGTTACAATTGAGTTCAAAACAGTGCAAGACAGTGGCTAATAACTGAAAGTCAAAGCTGTAAGGGGTCCTGTTTGCAAGCTTACAATATATAGAATGCGCGTTGACTGCTCTCCCACGAAAAATCGTGAGTCTCCCAGAAACTTTGAGAAGATAGGCACGTATACCTAAAGCATATAGGCCTGTACTTTATTAGTGGAATGGCACCAAATTGGTCAATAAGCACATTTTAAGGTGCACACCCAATACTTATTTTTAGAAACACCATCATAAAATAAATGTGAGCCTACATATACACTACCATGGATAGAATAATTTATCAGAGTGAGGGGACTTTGGGACTGTTTTATGACGTGTTCATTATTATGCAGTTTGATGTTATTATTACATTGGCCAAAGTGCAGCAAGAAATCTGTTCGCTTGTAAATTACCACTGGAAGCTGTAAAATACATCCCATTATAAAGATACAGATGAGGTTGGATTTTAGGCTCCTTTGATCAGCCAAAATTATTTTGAGGGAAGGAAGAGTTTGTGTGCTACTTGTATAATCGGAAGTTCTACCTAAATGTACCCTCCCCCCCTCCCCTGCCAGACCACTGGTTGTGCTGTGTTTACCTGTAGCATGTCCACCATTTTTTTAAGCTCATAAGGTTTAATGCCCGAAGCCTGTTGCATGGTGAATCCTTTGAAGTTCTCTATAATGCAGAAGCCATTTATCTGGGTCTCTTCATTTTCCAACAGGTTCTCCAAAATAATGCAGTATGCACGGAGGATCTAAAATAAAAGCCAACACAGGCTTTGATATATCCACAGGATAAGAAATCATATAAGTTACACAGCTACCCAATACTGGAGCTAGTCTAACATACTGTAGATTTATATAGGCTGCAAAATCAATGGCACCTGCAGGAAGTTAGGAAAGCAAAGGAAAAATGTTTCACCAAAGACGCACGTTACTTATGGGGAGATTTACCAAAGCTTTGGAGATACAGTACCAACCAACCAGCTCCTAACTAGGGGCATGTGAGCGTTCACGGAGGGTCTAGGGAGCTGCACCATAATTGCCCTACAGCCCCTGCTTCCGGCTAGCAAGGTGCCTGGAACGCCACCCTGCAACTAGTATACTGCTGCAATGCCGTCCAGAGCACCCTTTGGATGCTGCAGACACGTATCCTGAGGATGCTCCGGGCAGTGCTGCACTTCCTGGTGTAGGAGGCCCCACCCATCTGCGTGACATGTGCTCAAAGGGCAGGGCTGGCACAGGGAGCACTTTGGCCTGTTTACAGTGTTTTTAATGTTGCATATTTACTTAGCGTTTTGGCTATTATTTTACTTTCAATGCGTGTAATACAGTATTATCACAAACCTCATCAAATGTGATCTCCTCATAGTCCCAATTCTCAATATTAAAAAGGAGGATGACTCTGCCATTCTTGTCTCTGCTGGTCAGAATTCCAGGGTAGCCGGCCTCAATGGTGCTGCGCACAGCCTCCGCTGTCAGGTTCTCAAACAGCTCCGGGTATTGTTGTCGAAAATTTACATAGCCTGTTGGAAAAATTAAGAATACATTAAGGAATGTATACTTTGGATAGCAAAGTGTTAATGCTGAAGATGAATCTTTAAAGCAGGCATTCCCCAACCTCGGTCCTCAAGGCACACTAACAGTCCAGCTTTTAGTGATATCCATGCTTGAGCACAGGTGATTGAATTAGTACCTCAGGTATTTTTTTTTAACCATCTTGAAGTTTGGATATAACTGTACCGTCAGTGTGACTTAAGGACTGAGGTTGGGAATGCCTGCTTTAAAGGAAAAATCATGTTGAGAATGGCAAGTTGAGTGGATATTGGGCCTAATTCAGCATGGATCGCTATTCTGAGAAATTGGTTGTCTGCGAGTAGAAAGGAGCCACCCCGACAGGAAGAAAAAACATCCCTTGCAAGTTTGCGAATGCATTGCAGATCGCTATCCACTCGCAGATGCATACGCAATTTCCAGAACACTGAAGATTTTTTGCCGTCTGAGCAAATGTAAGTAGGTCTGAGGCTGCAACTAATCTGCGACTGAGACGGTTTGGAAGTGGTCTGCACTGACGTCAGAGACACTCCCCAAAAACAGCAGCAGCAATGTTATGTACATATGGGATGTGGTCGGGATCTCGGTGGTGGAAATCTCTTGCGGGCTGGTGGCAACCTGCGGTCGCCACAGGTTCTATTCCCACTCTATTGGTGTCGTGGATTGTCCCTGCTAGTCGGCATGCCGACTGTCTGGATTCTCAGCGGGCGGGGGATGTAGGGGAAGGTGTTGTGACCGGCGGTCACTTAACTACATCCCATCTCAGCATAGTACTCATCCCCATATACAATGCTGCACATTTATCTTGGCAGCAGCAATGCTATGTACATAGGGGATGTAGTCGGGATCCCGGCGCTCAACATCCCGATGCCGGAATCCTGACCGCCAGAATGGCGGCAGCGGCGCCACAGCTATTCCCTCTCCTGGGTGTCCACGACACCCATGGAGGGAAAATAGAACCTGCGGTGAGCGCACGAGCCCGTAAGGGTCTTCGTTGCAATCCCAGCTGTCAGCCGGGATTCCGGCATTGAGATTTTGACCGCCAGTATCCCGTACTCAACGCGTGCATACTGTAGGATTGTACCATGTGACTGGTAACTTGGCTCTGCAATTTAAATACCAATGTAGCGTTTCACCCAATCTCCGTGGCATTATTCAGCATGTATGGTGCCCAACATGGCTAGGCAACATTTTGTGTAAAACGAAAGTTGGCCATCCATATGTTAACAGTCAGTGGTTTTTAACTACCACGGGGGAAACCATTGGTAGCTAAACCATAAATGCGCATGCACCAGTTAACACAGCTGGCATGCTTGCTTAGTACTGAAAAGCCATGCTATTTTACCATTGGAACTCCCCCATCGATGACAAAACTATATACTATCGGGAAGAAACCATCGATGGTTACCTATCGAATGTTGATGTCCATTCCTATCTAAAACTGACCCAACCCTCAGTCTAGCTTCAGTTATGCTGCACATATAGCCGGTAATTCAGACCTGATCGCAGCAGCAAAGTTGTTAGCAGTTGGGCAAAAACATGTGCACTGCACGGGGGGGGGGGGCAGATATAACATGCTCAGAGATAGTTAGATTTGGGTGGGGTGTGTTCAAAGTGAAATCTAAATTGCAGTGTAAAAATAAAGCAGCCAGTATTTATCCTGCACAGAAACAAAATAACCCACCCAAATCTAACTCTCTCTGCAAATGTTACATTTGCAACATCTACAGTGCACATTGGGGGTAATTCCAAGTTGATCGCAGCAGGAATTCTGTTAGCAATTGGGCAAAACCATGTGCACTGCAGGGGAGGCAGATATAACATGTGCAGAGAGAGAGAGATTTGGGTGTGGTGTGTTCAATCTGCAATCTAAATTGCAGTGTAAAAATAAAGCAGCCAGTATTTACCCTGCACAGAAATAAAATAACCCACCCAAATCTAACTCTCTCTGCAAATGTTATATCTGCCACACCTGCAGTGCACATGGTTTTGCCCAACTGCTAAAAAATTTCCTGCTGCGATCAACTTGGAATTACCCCCATGGTTTTGCCCAACTGCTAACAAATTTGCTGCAATGATCAGGTCTGAATTACCCCCATAGTCACCACGCATTCTGCATTACTAAGTCAAGTTATGCTTGTCTCCATAATGTGTTTTACATTTCGAAAGCATCTCTTTTTTGATGGTACAGTAGTCTGACCTGCCTATACCCTGTGTGCTATATTTCCTATGAGTTACAATACAGGTGGGGGGAGGGGTAATGATAAACTAGAAACTGAGAAAATTATTTCTGAATGAGGAAATCCTTGAGAAATCGGTCACAGGATGGTAAATGTCTCCTTTCTGCTGTGTGTTTGGTTAGTAAGGGAAACTTTCAGTTGGCTGGTCTCAGAAGGGGTGAACATACACCTCCCACAGGCACGCTTACTGCAATATGTATAGAGTGACTGTGTCCTGCTACTGCCACTTATATAGTGAGGTCTTTATATTCAGTCCTGCTTCTGTTTTATTATGTCTAGTGAACAATTTCTGCACATAATAATGGCCCCTTTGGGCACCGAACGTTAAGACCTAGTTTTCGGAAAAGTTCAACTTTTGAAAGAGGATCATTCAGAAAATCGTTATTTTTAATGGGACCATTAAACATTTCAAATACTTTGATGACTGAGTTTGATTTTGCAGACTAATTTACTTTTGGGGAATGTTTTCCCATAGGAACTTTTCCAATGCCAAAGTCTCTGATCTGTTGTATAGACCAGTGCAACATTATGTCATAACTTGTATTATTCACGAATGAAAATGAGCATCAGTAGATGGAAAAGTAGTATCTTTGATACAGAAATGCAGGGCGTTGGGCTTCATGTTATGTGGAAATCAGAAGTAGAGGAACCAGGTGTACTCTTATTAAGATGGAGGAGTTCCAGGGTGGAAAGTTTGCATAATAAGATGAATAGAATATTCCAAAAATATTCAATGGTAATTGTTAATTTGAAAGTTTATGGCATATTTAATGTAAAGTCAACATTTAGTATTGCATTAAACAACCCTGACTATTTTAGGATAAATGCTAGGAATGTAAGCTCATAGAGTTCTAGCTAATAAATAGTACTTCAAATAAAAACTTTTATTCTCATACAGTATATCCCAGTGATTCTCAAACTGTGTGCCTAGGCACCCTGGGGTGCCGGGTGACCTGGGTTGGTGGTCCAGGACCAATTCGAATTATTTATGGTCAATGTAATAGACAAAACCAGTGCTGGCGGCTACCAAATATAAAATATGTGGACAAACAGAAGTGAATCCTGTCCCTCACCACATGACTGAACGTAAGGTTAACATAGAAAGTCCAATTTAATATAAGTAAGAAACTGTTGGCTTAGGGGTGCCGTAAAAAAAATATTCTGATACTCCAGGGTGCTGTGACTCAAAAAAGTTTGGAAACTACTGATATATCCTAATTTGAAGTGAGTAATGTTTGTGGCGGAACATCACAGAAAAATGCTGTTCCATAGAAATATTACGGCTACTGTAACTGTAAGTTTGCATTTATCTGAACTTGTAGTCTACTAATAAAGATGAGATAGCAACATTCTGCTGTGTGCTGCAGCTGAAGTAAGACTGGAAAGACGCCCAATTTCTGCAGGCGCAATGAGGCGAATATTTAGTGGAACAGTTTTGAAAAGTTTTTGTATCTTTATCCTCCATGGGGGTAATTCCAAGTTGATCGCAGCAGGAATTTTTTTAGCAGTTGTGCAAAACCATGTGCACTGCAGGGGGGGGGGGGGGGGGGGGGGGCACAGATATAACATGTGCAGAGATAGATAGATTTGTGTGTGGTGAGTTCAATCTGCAATCTAAATTGCAGTGTAAAAATAAAGCAACCAGTATTTACCCTGCACAGAAACAAAATAACCCACCCAAATCTAACTCTCTCTGCAAATGTTATATCTGCCCCACCTGCAGAGCACATGGTTTTGCCCAACTGCTAAAAAATTTGCTGCTGCGATCAACTTGGAATTACCCCCCATGTACCTTTGTGCACCTATACTGTGTAACTCAACTGACAGGGACATACAGTAAAGTAAAATAGATTGTAAGCTTGTAAATACATGTTAATAAGGGATGAGGTTAAATTACCAGCTATCGGGATCCCGGCGGTCAGGATACCAACCCCGGAATCCCGACAGCCGGGGAAATGCTGGTGGTCGGAATCACGACCCAAGCCCGGTATTCCCACTTAGGAGAATATAATAGTGTGTCGCCACCGGGCCCGAAATGCGGCGAGCACACACTCTGTGCTGGCTGCCAGGATTCTTGCTGTCAGTTTCCCGGCGTCGGTCTCCTGACTGCCGGGATCCCTTACCCATAATAATGCAAACTTTCACCTAAGTTAACGTAAATACATAAAAAAGCACACAAAAAAATCAAGCCCCCACGTACACAGTAGAATAGTGGTTAGCATTGTTTCTCACAGCTGCGGTCATGCATTTGAATACATCCAGGGCCCTATCAGAGTGGAGCTTCCGCATGTTTGCTTGGACTAACTCCTAGTGCTCCAGTTTCCTCACATAATCCAAAGATATACTCAAAGGTTATTTGACTTCAGACAAAAAAGAATCCTACTGTGTGTATCTGTGTGTGAGCTCTACTGGGCCATGGACTGATGTGAATGAACATAGTCGCCAACTTTTGGTCAGAGGTCTCCGACATTTGTCAAGGGGAAGGTGCAGGTAGGAGGAATAGGGGAATGAACCTAGTATTCACGTCATTGTTGTCCTGCCCTCCACAATGTAATGCCACGGTTCATGGTATATCCAGGCCCACTTCACAGGCTACATAATTGGCCATTATTGGGAGCCAGAACTCTACCCAAATTCAGAAATCTACTGGAAATACCGGATAGCTATGAGTGGATAACTATGGATTAAAATATTCTCCAGAAATTGCTTCCCAATATTTAATCACTATATAAATATCTGTTCATAATCATTTTTTCTCTGACGTCCTAGTGGATGCTGGGAACTCCGTAAGGACCATGGGAGGGGGATAGCGGCTCCGCAGGAGACTGGGCACATCTAAAGAAAGCTTTAGGACTATCTGGTGTGCACTGGCTCCTCCCCCTATGACCCTCCTCCAAGCCTCAGTTAGATTTTTGTGCCCGAACGAGAAGGGTGCACACTAGGGGCTCTCCTGAGCTTCTTAGTGAAAGTTTTAGTTTAGGTTTTTTATTTTCAGTGAGACCTGCTGGCAACAGGCTCACTGCATCGAGGGACTAAGGGGAGAAGAAGCGAACTCACCTGCGCGCAGAGTGGATTGGGCTTCTTAGGCTACTGGACACCATTAGCTCCAGAGGGACCGATCACAGGCCCAGCCTCGGAGCTCGGTCCCAGAGCCGCGCCGCCGGCCCCCTTACAGAGCCAGAAGCGAGAAGAGGTCCGGAAAAATCGGCGGCAGAAGACATCCTGTCTTCACCAAGGTAGCGCACAGCACTGCAGCTGTGCGCCATTGCTCCTCAGCACACTTCACACTCCGGTCACTGAGGGTGCAGGGCGCTAGGGGGGGGCGCCCTGAGCAGCAATATAAACACCTTGGCTGGCGAAAATACATCACATATAGCCCCCAGGGCTATATGGATGAATTTTAACCCCTGCCAGATTCCACAGAAAAACGGGAGAAAAGGCCGCCGAAAAGGGGGCGGAGCCTATCTCCTCAGCACACTGGCGCCATTTTCTCTCACAGCTCCGTTGGAGGGAAGCTCCCTGGCTCTCCCCTGCAGTTACTACACTACAGAAAGGGGTTAAAAAAGAGAGGGGGGCACTAATTAGGCGCAGTATAACAATACAGCAGCTATAAAGGGAAAAACACTTATATAAGGTTATCCCTGTATATATATAGCGCTCTGGTGTGTGCTGGCATACTCTCCCTCTGTCTCCCCAAAGGGCTAGTGGGGTCCTGTCCTCTATCAGAGCATTCCCTGTGTGTGTGCTGTGTGTCGGTACGGCTGTGTCGACATGTTGGATACGTGGAGGCGGAGCGGAGGCCGATAAATGGGATGTCGCCCCCTGTGGGGCCGACACCAGAGTGGATGGATAGGTGGAAGATATTAACCGACAGTGTCAACTCCTTACATAAAAGGCTGGATGACGTAATAGCTGTGGGACAGCCGGCTGCTCAGTCCGCGCCTGCCCAGGCGTCTCAAAGGCCATCAGGGGCTCAAACAACGCCCGTTACCTCAGATGGCAGACACAGATGTCGACACGGAGTCTGACTCCAGTGTCGACGAGGTTGAGACATATACACAATCCACTAGGAACATCCGTTACATGATTTCGGCAATTAAAAATGTGTTACGCATTTTCTGACATGAACCCAAGTACCACATAAAAAGGGTTTTATTTTTGGGGAGAAAAAGCAGCCAGTGTTTTGTTCCCCCATCAGATGAATGAATGAAGTGTGTAAAGAAGCGTGGTTTCCCCCGATAAGAAACTGGTGATTTCTAAAAAGTTACTGATGACGTACCCTTTCCCGCCAGAGGATAGGTCACGTTGGGAGATATCCCTTGGGGTGGATAAGGCGCTCACACGTTTGTCAAAAGGTGGCACTGCCGTCTTAGGATACGGCCACCTTGAAGGAACCTGCTGATAAAAAGCAGGAGGCGATCCTGAAGTCTGTGATTACACACTCAGGTTATACACTGAAGCCTGCTATTACCTCAGCATAAATAGTGCTGCTGCAGCGTGGTCTGATACCCTGTCAGATAATATTAATACGCTAAGACAGGGATAATGTTTTGCTAACATTGAGCATATTTAAGACGTTGTCATATATATAAAGGATGCACAGAGGGATATTTGCCGGCTGGCATCCAGAATTAATGCAATGTCCATTCTGCCAGGAGGGTATTAGAAACCTGGCAGTGGACAGGTGATGCTGCATTTAAAAGGCACATGGAGATTCTGCCTTATAAGGGTGAGGAATTGTTTGGGGATGGTCTCTGGGACCTCGTATCCACAGCAACAGCTGGGACGAAAAATTTTTACCTCAGGTTTCCTCACAAAAACCTAAGAAAGCACCGTATTTTCAGGTACAGTCCTTTCGGCTTCAGAAAAGCAAGCGGGTCAAAGGCGCTTCCTTTCTACACAGAGACAAGGGAAGAAGGAAAAAGCTGCACCAGTCAGCCAGTTCCCAGGATCAAATCTCTTCCCTCGCTTCCTCTGAGTCCACCGCATGACGCTGGGGCTCCACAGGTGGAGACAGGTGCGGTGGGGGCGCGTCTCGGGAACTGCAGGGACCAGTGGGCTTGCCCACAGGTGGATCCCTAGGTTCTGCAAGTAGTATCACAGGGATACAGGCTGGAGTACGAGACGACTCCCCCTCGCCGTTGCCTTCACATCAGCCTTGCCTGCTGCCCTCGGAAAGGTAGTACTGGCGGATATTCACAAGCTGTACTTCCAGCAGGTGAAATCAAGGTACCCCTCCTTCAACAAGGCCGGGGTTACTATTCCAAAATGTTGTGGTACCGAAACCAGACGGTTCGGTGAGACCCATTCTAAAATTGAAATCCTTGAACACTTATATACGAAGGTTCAAGTTCAAAATGGAATCGCTCAGGGCGATTATTGCAAGCCTGGAAAATTTCAGGGTATCACTGGACATCAAGGATACTTACCTGCATGTCCCTATTTACCCTCTTCACCAGGTGTACCTCAAAATTGTGGTACAGGATTGTCATTACCAATTCCAGACGTTGCCGTTGGTCTGTCCCCGGCACTGAGGGTATTTACCAAGGTAATGGCCGAAGTACTTATCCCGTACTTGGACGATCTCCTTATAAAGGCGAGGTCCAGGGAGCAGTTGTTCGTCGGAGTAGCACTATCTCGGGAAGTGCTACAACAGCACGGCTGGATTCTGAATATTCCAAAGTCGCAGCTGGTTCCTACGACGCGTCTACTGTTCCTGGATATGGTTCTGGACACAGAACAGGTTAAAATGGGTTTCTCCCGGAGGAGAAGTCCAAGGAGTTGGCGTCTCTAGACGGAGACCTCCTAATACAAATACAGGTATCGGTGCATCAATGCACGCGAGCCTTGAAAAAGATGGTAGCTTCTTACGAAGAATTTCCATTCGTCAATTCCCATGCAAGGGATCTGTTGGACAAGTGGTCCGGGTCGCATCCTCAGATGCATCGGCGGATAACCCTGTCTCCAAGGGCCAGGGTATCGCTGTGGTGGTGACTGCAGAGTGCTCATAGGCTGGGGGGCAGTCACACAGGGAAGAAACTTCCAAGGCCTATGGAAAAGTCAGGAGACTTCCCTACACATAAATGTTCTGGAACTATGGGCCATTTACAATGCCCTAAGTCAGGCTAGACCCCATGCAAGGATTTTCCAGTGGGATCTGTTGGACAAGTGGTCCGAGTCGCATCTTCAGATGCATCGGTGGATAACCCTGTCTCCAAGGGTCAGGGTGTCGCTGTTGTGGTGGCTGCAGAGTGCTCATCTTCTAGGGGGCCGCAGATTCGGCATACAGGACTGGGTCCTGGTGACCACGGATGCCAGCCTTCGAGGCTGGGGGGCAGTCACACAGGGAAGGAACTTCCAAGGCTATGGAAAAGTCAGGAGACTTCCCTACACATAAATATTCTGGAACTGAGGGCCATTTACAATGCCCTAAGTCAGGCTAGACCCCTGCTTCAACACCGGCCGGTGCTGCTTCAAAACCGGCCGGTGCTGATCCAGTCAGACAACATCACGGCGGTCGCTCATGTAAACCGACAGGGCGGCACAAGAAGCAGGATGGCGATGGCAGAAGCCACAAGGATTCGCCGATGGGCGGAAAATCATGTGTTAGCACTGTCAGCAGTGTTCATTCCTGGAGTGGACAACTGAGAAGCAGACTTTCTCAGCAGATATAACCTCCACCCGGGAGAGTGGGGACTTCATCCAGAAGTTTTCCAAATGATTGTACACCGTGGGGAAAGGCCACAGGTGGACAGGAGGGCGTTCCGCCTCAACAAAAAGCTACAAAGATTGCGCCAGGTCAAGGGACCCTCAGGCGATAGCTGTGGACGCTCTGGTAACACCGTGGGTGTACCAGTCGGTGTATGTGTTCCCTTCTCTGCCTCTCATACCCAGGGTAATGAGAATAATAAGAAGGAGAGGAATAAGAACTATACTCATTGTTTTGGGGGGCCAAGAAGAGCTTGGTACCCAGAACTCCAAGAAATGATCTCAGAGGACCCATGGCCTCTGCAGCTCAGACAGGACCTGCTGCAGCAGGGGTCCTGTCTGTTCCAAGACTTACCGCGGCTGCATTTGACGGCATGGCGGTTGAACGCCGGATCCTGAAGGAAAAAGGCATTCCGGAGGAAGTTATCCCTACGCTATTTAAAGCTGGTAAAGAAGTGAACGCAAACCATTATCACCGCATATGGCGGAAATATGTTGCGTGCTGTGAGGCCAGTACGGCCCCAAAGGAGGAATTTCAGCTAGGTCAATTTCTGCATTTCCTACAAGTCAGAGGTGACTATGGGCCTAAAATTGGGTTCCATTAAGGTCCTGATTTCGGCTCTATCGATTTTCTTCCAAAATAGAACTGGCTTCACTGCCTGAAGTTCAGATTTTTGTTAAGGGAGTGCTGCATAGTCAGCCCCCGTTTGTGCCTCCAGTGGCACCGTGGGATCTCAACGTAGTGTTGGATTTCCTGAAGTCGCATTGAGTTGAGCCACTTAAATCCGTGGAGCTATAATACCTCACGTGGAAAGTGTTCATGCTGTGGGCCTTGGCGTCGGCCAGGCGTGTATCAGAATTGGCGGCTTTGTCAAAAGCTCTTATCTGTATTTTATATGGATAAGGCGGAATTGAGGACTCGTTCCCAATTCCTTCCTAAGGTGGTAGCAGTTTTTCATGTGAACCAACCTATTGTGGTACCTGCGGCTACTAGGGACTTGGAGGACTCCAAGTTGCTGGACGTAGTCAGGGCCCTGAAAATATATGTTTCCAGGACGGCTGGATTCAGAAAATCTGACTCGCTGTTTATCCTGTATGCACCCAACAAGCTGGGTGCTCCTGCTTTTAAGCAGACTATTGCTCGTTGGATTTGTAGTACAATTCAGCTTGCACATTCTGTGGCAGGCCTGCCACAACCAAAATCTGTAAAAGCCCATTCCACAAGGAAGGTGGGCTCATCTCGGGCGGCTGCCCGAGGGGTCTCGGCTTTACAACTTTGCCGAGCAGCTACTTGGTCAGGGGCAAACACGTTTGCTAATTTCTACAAATTTGATACCCTGGCTGAGGAGGACCTGGAGTTCTCTCATTCGGTGCTGCAGAGTCATCCGCACTCTCCCGCCCGTTTGGGAGCTTTGGTATAATCCCCATGGTCCTTACGGAGTTCCCAGCATCCACTAGGACGTCAGAGAAAAATAAGAATTTACTTACCGATAATTCTATTTCTCGTAGTCCGTAGTGGATGCTGGGCGCCCATCCCAAGTGCGGATTGTCTGCAATACTTGTACATAGTTATTGTTAACTAAATCGGGTTATTGTTGTAGTGAGCCATCTTTTCTAGAGGCTCATCTGTTATCATACTGTTAACTGGGTTCAGATCACAAGTTATACGGTGTGATTGGTGTGGCTGGTATGAGTCTTACCCGGGATTCAAAATCCTTCCTTATTGTGTACGCTCGTCCGGGCACAGTATCCTAACTGAGGCTTGGAGGAGGGTCATAGGGGGAGGAGCCAGTGCACACCAGATAGTCCTAAAGCTTTCTTTAGATGTGCCCAGTCTCCTGCGGAGCCGCTATCCCCCTCCCATGGTCCTTACGGAGTTCCCAGCATCCACTACGGACTACGAGAAATAGAATTATCGGTAAGTAAATTCTTATTTATATATTGTTTTCAAACTGTAGACCCCAATTAGTTTGCATTACTCGTTGAGCCGTACTACAACTCTGAGTGTGTGTAGCGCATAAATGACTAAGGGGTCTAATCATGAAGCAACACATGGCAACAAATCACCTGCTATGTATAATTTTATAGAATGCACTTAATAAATGTTACTTAAAAGCTTACTAAGGGGAAGATATATAAAATATCACAAATATTTTTGATTGCTGGTATGGTGAAACAGATTGTTGCCTGCAGGGCCGTAACTACGCGTGTGCCAGGTGTGCCTGGCACACAGCGCAGTTGCCCTGAGGGCGCAACGGCCAGCGGCATGTAATGAGTCAGTTTCGGCATGTAATGAGTCAAACTGACTCATTACATGCTGCCTCTGCTGTGTGCCGTGCGCCGCGCTGGAGAGGACAGAGCAGCAGCCGCGCCGGGCAGCGGAGAAGGAGGAGGAGGGAGGGGGACTGGAGCCGCAGCAGCGCTATGTCATTGGTAATAAGCGCCGCTGCAGCAGTCCTCTCTCCTTCCGTATAGGCTGCCCGGCGCTGCTGTGAATGCTGGGATGCGGTTCCTCCATCCCAGCATTCACAGCGGTGCCGGGCAGCCTATACGGAAGGAGAGGGGACTGCTGCAGCGGCACTTACTACCAATTACATAGCGCTGCTGCGGCTCCAGTCCCCCTCCCTCCTCCTCCTTGTACGATGCCTGCACCGAGGGAGCTGCCAGCACGAGGAGCCTGACTGTCAGCGGGGAGATGGTAAGTATCTCTCTCTCTTTCTCTCTCTCTCTCTTCCTCTCTCAGGGGGTCACCGTCTGCCGTAATGTGTAAAAAGGGGGACTGGCTGCCACAATGTGTAAAAAGGGGGACACCATCTGCCGTAATGTGTAAAAAGGGGGACAGGCTGCCGCAATGTGTAAAAAGGGGGACACCGTCTACTGTAATATGTAAAAAGGGGGACTGGCTGCCGCAATGTGTAAAAAGGGGGATGCTGGCTGCTGCAATGTGTATAAAGGGGGCCACCGTCTGCCGTAATGTGTAAAAAGGGGGGCGCTGGCTGCTGCAATGTGTATAAAGGGGGACACCATCTGCCGTAATGTGTAAAAAGGGGATGCTGTCTGCCGTACTGTGTAAAAACGGGGACGCTGTCTGCTGTAATGTGTAAAAAGGGGAAGCTGTCTGCCGTAATGTGTAAAAAGGGGACGCTGTCTGCTGTAATGTGTAAAAAAAAGGGGACGCTGTCTGCCGTAATGTGTAAAAAAGGGGACGCGGTCTGCCGTAATGTGTTAAAGGGTGACGCTGGCAGCTGCAATGTGTATAAAGGGGGACACCATCTGCCGAAATGTGTAAAAAGGGGGATGCTGGCTGCTGCAATGTGTATAAAGGGGGACACCGTCTGCCGTAATGT
This sequence comes from Pseudophryne corroboree, assembly GCF_028390025.1. Taxonomy (NCBI): domain Eukaryota; kingdom Metazoa; phylum Chordata; class Amphibia; order Anura; family Myobatrachidae; genus Pseudophryne; species Pseudophryne corroboree. The sequence continues at coordinate 31,892 of NW_026969515.1, forward strand.
GTAAAAAGGGGACGCTGTCTGCGTACTGTGTAAAAAGGGGGACGCTGTCTGCCGTACTGTGTAAAAACGGGGACGCTGTCTGCCGTACTGTGTAAAAACTGGGACGCTGTCTGCCGTACTGTGTAAAAAGGGGGACGCTGTCTGCCGTACTGTGTAAAAACGGGGACGCTGTCCGCCGTAATGTGTAAAAATGGGACGCTGTCTGCCGTAATGTGTAAAAAGGAGACGCTGTCTGCCGTAATGTGTCAAAAAATAATGTGTAAAAAAGGGGTACGCTGTCTGCCGTAATGTGTAAAAAAGGGGACGCTGTCTGCCGTAATGTGTAAAAAAGGGTGACGCTGTCTGCCGTAATGTGTAAAAAAGGGGACGCTGTCTGCCGTGATGTGTAAAAAATGGGGACGCTGTCTGCCGTAATGTGTAAAAAAGGGGACGCTGTTTGCCGTAATGTGTAAAAAGGGGACGCTGTCTGCCGTAATGTGTAAAAAAGGGGGATGCTGTTTGCTGTAATGTGTAAAAAAGGGACGCTGTCTGCCGTAATGTGTAAAAATGGGGACGCTGTCTGCCGTAATGTGTAAAAAAGGGGACGCTGTCTGCCGTAATGTGTAAAAAGGGGCGGTGTCTGCTGTAATGTGTAAAAAGGGGGAAGCTGTCTGCCGTAATGTGTATAAAAGGGGACGCTGTCTGCCGTAATGTGTAAAAAAAAAGGGGACGCTGTCTGCCGTAATGTGTAAAAAGGGGATGCTGTCTGCCGTAATGTGTAAAAAGGGGGACTGTCTGCTGTAATGTATAAAAGGGGCTCTTACCTGTTGTAGTGGCGCTACTGTGCAGCGTAATTTGAATAATGGAGACTACTGTGCACCGTAGTATGAATTGCTATTATTTTGTGGCCACGCCCCTTCCCAATGAAGCCACGCCCCTATATATGTTTAGCCTACGGCGCGCAATGCCCCTAACTTGCATGGGGGGGTGGGGCGCCAATGCCGTTTCTTGCACACAGCGCTAAAATGCCTAGTTACGGCACTGGTTGCCTGGACAGGCCTTCCCATATAGAGCTGTCCTGTGATGTATAGACTTCCAGGTATATGACCTAGGAGTTCAAATGCACATGTGTGACCATTAGTGTAAGCTGCAAGCAACGGATAGGGAGTAGGTGGATTTTTGCATTAATAAGTCCATAAGAGCCGTTCGATAACGCCTTCTAATGATGGCACTAGCTTATGGCCACAAGCTCCAGAAAGTTATCTGGAGCTTGATGCATGCAGCCATATCTCAGAAACATGGCGCTGCTGTGCCATGGGAACGCAGCAGATATTGGACCTTTTTAATGCATATGGGGATTCATATGTATTGTGCTAAACTTTTGGAGGACTTACTGCATTCTTATCTTTCTCTAACGTCCTAAGTGGATGCTGGGGACTCCGTAAGGACCATGGGGAATAGCGGCTCCGCAGGAGACTGGGCACATCTAAAGAAAGCTTTAGGACTATCTGGTGTGCACTGGCTCCTCCCCCTATGACCCTCCTCCAAGCCTCAGTTAGATCTCTGTGCCCGAACGAGAAGGGTGCACACTAGGGGCTCTCCTGAGCTTCTTAGTGAAAGTTTTAGATTAGGTTTTTTATTTTCAGTGAGACCTGCTGGCAACAGGCTCACTGCATCGAGGGACTAAGGGAAGAAGAAGCGAACTCACCTGCGTGCAGAGTGGATTGGGCTTCTTAGGCTACTGGACATTAGCTCCAGAGGGACGATCACAGGCCCAGCTTGGATGGGTCCCAGAGCCGCGCCGCCGGCCCCCTTACAGAGCCAGAAGGCAGAAGAGGTCCGGAAAATCGGCGGCAGAAGACGTCCTGTCTTCAACAAGGTAGCGCACAGCACTGCAGCTGTGCGCCATTGCTCTCAGCACACTTCACACTTCGGTCACTGAGGGTGCAGGGCGCTGGGGGGGGCGCCCTGAGACGCAATAAAAACACCTTGGATGGCAAAAAAAATGCATCACATATAGCTCCTGGGCTATATGGATGCATTTAACCCCTGCCAGAATCCATAAAAAAGCAGGAGAAAAGTCCGCGAAAAAGGGGCGGAGCCTATCTCCTCAGCACACTGGCGCCATTTTCCCTCACAGCTCCGTTGGAGGGAAGCTCCCTGTCTCTCCCCTGCAGTCACTACACTACAGAAAGGGTTAAAAAAAGAGAGGGGGGCACTAATTAGGCGCAGTATTAACTATACAGCAGCTATAAGGGGAAAAACACTTATATAAGGTTATTCCTGTATATATATAGCGCTCTGGTGTGTGCTGGCAAACTCTCCCTCTGTCTCCCCAAAGGGCTAGTGGGGTCCTGTCCTCTATCAGAGCATTCCCTGTGTGTGTGCTGTATGTCGGTACTTTTGTGTCGACATGTATGAGGAGAAAAATTATGTGGAGACGGAGCAGATTGCCTGTAATAGTGATGTCACCCCCTAGGGGGTCGACACCTGAGTGGATGAACTGTTGGAAGGAATTACGTGACAGTGTCAGCTCTGTATAAAAGACAGTGGTTGACATGAGACAGCCGGCTACTCAGCTTGTGCCTGTCCAGACGTCTCATAGGTCGTCAGGGGCTCTAAAGCGCCCGTTACCTCAGATGGCAGATATAGACGCCGACACGGATACTGACTACAGTGTCGACGGTGAAGAGACGAATGTGACTTCCAGTAGGGCCACACGTTACATGATTGAGGCAATGAAAAATGTTTTACACATTTCTGATAATACGAGTACCACCAAAAAAAAAAGGGGTATTATGTTCGGTGAGGAAAAACTACCTGTAGTTTTCCTGAATCTGAGAAATTAAATAAGGTGTGTGATGATGCGTGGGTTTCCCCCGATAACAACGGATAATTTCTAAAATGTTATTGGCATTATATCCTTTCCCGCCAGAGGTTAGGGTGCGTTGGGAAACACCCCCTAGGGGGGATAAAGCGCTCACACGCTTGTAAGGGCTCTACCTTCGCCTGAGATGGCCGCCCTTAAGGATCCTGCTGATAGAAAGCAGGAGGGTATCCTAAAAGGTATTTACACACATACTGGTGTTATACTGCGACCAGCAATCGCCTCAGCCTGGATGTGCAGTGCTGGGTTGGCGTGGTCGGATTCCCTGACTGAAAATATTGATACCCTAGATAAGGACAGTATATTTTTGCCTATAGAGCATTTAAAAGATGCATTTCTATATATGCGTGATGCACAGCGGAATATTTGCCGACTGGCATCAAGTCTAAGCGCGTTGTCCATTTCTACCAGTAGAGGGTTATGGACACGTCAGTGGTCAGGTGATGCGTATTCCAAACGGCATTTGGAAGTATTGCTTTATTAAGGGAGGAGTTATTTGGGGTCGGTCTTTCAGACCTGGTGGCCACGGCAACAGCTGGGAATTCCACGTTTGTACCCCAGGTCGCCTCTCAACATGAGAAGACGCCGTATTATCAGGCGCAGTCTTTTCGTGGACAAGCGGGCAAAAGGTTCCTCATTTCTGCCCCGTGACAGAGGGAGAGGAAAAAGGCTGCAGAAATCAGCCAGTTCCCAGGAACAGAAACCCTCTCCCGCCTCTGCCAAGCCCTCAGTATACGCTGGGGCTTTACAAGCAGAATCAGGCACGGTGGGGGGCCCGTCTCAATGAATTTCAGCGCGCAGTGGGCTCACTCGCAAGTAGACCCCTGGATCCTTCAGGTGATATCTCAGGGGTACAAATTAGAATTCGAGACGTCTCCCCCTCGCCGTTTCCTAAAGTCGGCTTTACCGATGTCTCCTTCTGACAGGGAGACAGTTTTGGAAGCCATTCACAAGCTGTATTCCCAGCAGGTGATAATCAAGATTACCCTCCTGCAACAGGGAACGGGGTATTATTCCACACTGTTGTGGTACCGAAGCCGGACGGCTCGGTGAGACCGATTCTAAATCTAAAATCTTTGAACACTTACGTACAGAGGTTCAAATTCAAGATTGAGTCACTCAGAGTAGTGATTGCGAACCTGGAAGAAGGGGACTACATGATGTCTCGGGACATCAAGGATGCTTACCTTCATGTCAAAATTTACCCTTCTCACCAAGGGAACCTCAGGTTTAGGGTACAGAACTGTCACTATCAGTTCAGACGCTGCCGTATGGATGGTACACGGCACCCCGGGTCTTTACCAAGGTAATGGCCGAAATGATGATATTCCTTCGAAGGAAGTGAATTTTAGTTATCCCTTCCTTGGACAATTCCCTGATAAGGGTAAGATCCAGGGAACAGTTGGAGGTCGGTGTAGCACTATCTCAGGTAGTGTTGCGGCAGCACGATTGGATTCTCAATATTCCAAAATCGCACCTGGTACCGACGACGTGTCTTCTGTTCCTAGGGATGATCCTGGACACAGTCCAGAAAAAGGTGTTTCTCCTGGAGGAGAAAGCCAGGGAGTTATCCGAGCTAGTCAGGAACCTCCTAAAACCGAGCCAAGTCTCAGTGCATCAATGCACAAGGGTTCTGGGTAAAATGGTGGCTTCATACGAAGCAATCCCATTCGGCAGATTCCACGCAAGAACTTTCCAGTGGGACCTGCGGGACAAATGGTCCGGATCGCATCTTCAGATGCATCAGCGGATAACCCTGTCACCAAGGACAAGGGTGTCCCTCCTGTGGTGGTTGCAGAGTGCTCATCTTCTAGAGGGCCGCAGATTAGGCATTCAGGACTGGGTCCTGGTGACCACTGATGCCAGCCTGCGAGGCTGGGGAGCAGTCACACAGGGAAGGAATATCCAGGGCTTATGGTCAAGCCTGGAGACATCACTTCACATAAATATCCTGAAGCTAAGGGACATTTACAATGCTCTAAGCTTAGCAAGACCTCTGCTTCAAGGTCAGCCGGTGTTGATCCAGTCGGACAACATCACGGCAGTCACCCACGTAAACAGACAGGGTGGCACAAGAAGCAGGAGGGCAATGGCAGAAGCTGCAAGGATTCTTCGCTGGGCGGAAAATCATGTGATAGCACTGTCAGCAGTATTCATTCCGGGAGTGGACAACTGGGAAGCAGACTTCCTCAGCACGACCTCCACCCGGGAGAGTGGGGACTTCACCCAGAAGTTTTCCACATGATTAAAAACTCGACAGGTATTGCGCCAGGTCCAGGGACCCTCAGGCAATAAGCTGTAGACGCTCTGGTAACACCGTGGGTGTACCAGTCAGGGTATGTGTTCCCTCCTCTGCCTCTCATACCCAAGGTACTGAGATTGATAAGATGGAGAGGAGTAAGCACTATATTCGTGGTTCCGGATTGGCCAAGAAGGACTTGGTAACCGGAACTTCCAAGAGATGCTCACGGAGGATCCGTGGCCTCTACCTCTAAGAAGGGACCTGCTCCAGCAAGGACCCTGTCTGTTCCAAGACTTACCGCGGCTGCGTTTGACGGCATGGCGGTTAAACGCCGGATCCTGAAGGAAAAAAAGGCATTCCGGATGAAGTCATCCCTATCCTGATCAAAGCCAGGAAATTGATATCCTGGCTGAGGAGGACCTGGAGTTCTCTCATTTGGTGCTGCAGAGTCATCCGCACTCTCCCGCCCG